>NC_132899.1:5660523-5930523 GCF_030463535.1 Salminus brasiliensis | reverse complement strand
GAAGGCGGTCAAAGTAATAAATAAATGCACAGGGATGAATTATCCACATTATAATCTGGTTTTAGACTTACCTCCAGTGTAGGCGAGTTCTTCTAGGGTTCTCTTTAGAAAAGCATAGTTTTTGCTTAGATTGCAAAACTAAATGTGTGCTCTATCTACAATTTGCACTTACAAAGGTTTCTTGAAAGGTTCTTAGTAAAGGCAGTAGTTTTTGCTTAGGATGTAGAACAAGTAGAATATTTTGAAAGGGTTCTGCTAGGGTTCTTTAATAAATGCATTAGCTTTTGTTTGGAGTTTAGAACTAGTCAAGTGAAGTCAATTTATTTTGTATAGCTTTTTATAACTGTTGTCGTAACAAAGCAGCTTTACATAATTAGTAATAAGTAAAAGACAGAGACAAAAAAAGAAATAACGTAAGAAGACATGAAGGTTCAAAGACCCCCAGTGGGCAAGCCAATGTCTAATGTACAGAACTAAATGTCTGTAACTTAATGTACAACGCTACTAAGGGTTCTTCAAGGGTTTATTAAATGCGATAGTGTTTGCTTATAGATTTGAATATAGTGTAGAACATGTATGGTCTTAAAGGTGGTTATTCAGTTGTTCTTCAAGGAAATGGTTTTTGCTCAGATTGTGAAACTACACATTTACACATTGGGTTCTTAATGAGTCTTTTTGTAAATGCAGTGTTTTCTCATTACAGTGTAGAACATGGATACTTAAAGGTTCTGCAAGAATGATTTGGGAAATACAATGCTTTTCAGTAAGATGTAGAACGGGTACATGATTGAAATTGGGGGTTCTTCAGGGGTTCTTTAAGAAGGAAAATAACAGGTAAACGCTTTAAATGGTTCTTGAAGGGTTTTTACATAAAGGCAATGGCTTGTGCTTAGAGTGCGGGACAGGTACATGCTTAAAAAGGTTCTTTAAGACAGTGGTCAGAGAGTAGAACTAAATATATGTAATGTTAAGAGGGGTTTAAGAAGGGTTATTGAAGGTTTGCTCAGTTTTTCAGCCTGTATGGAAACATGCCAATTAAAAATGGTTTAATAAAGAACCTTTGACAATGGTTCTACAAAGCACTAAAAACTGGTTCACTATTTTCACCTTACACTCAGTACTATAGCAGTATAGAACCCTTCAATCTTGTGAATAACTAAATGTACCCTGGGTGTGGCTGCACTGCTCCTTTCAGTTTAGTGTACTGTACAGCTTTACACACACTGGCTTCTGGGAGCCACGTGTGCCGAGTGTACCAGGAACAAAGTCAAATCTTCAGTTGCAGTAAACACTCACTTTGATAATCAATTAATCCAGCAATTATAATTTTTGATTACTCGAAAATCCCACAGTGCAGCAGATAACAGAGAAAATGAATACATATTTTTTTCTGACTCATTTTCCTTTCTCAGATTGTTAAGCTGCCATTGGAGTTACTGATGTAGTGAAGAGGGGGCTATTTTGTGTCATCATCATTATCATCATCATCATCATCATCATCATCATCATTATGGAAAAATGATGATGCCCAGCAGAGAGATTTGGGATTTTTAATTTTATTTATTTATTTTTTTTAAGATTAAACTGATGATAATATTGCATTTGTTTGCAAACACAATTTTTTGACATAATGCAAAAAATGTTAAAGCAGTTTTACATATTTTTAGTTATATTTTTAGCTATATATATATATATATATATATATATATATATATATATATAATTTTTTTTTTTTTTTTTTTTTTTAAGCTTTTTATTAAATCTTCAACTTTAGGTTTCCTCTAACATGTGTTAACAAACTCTCTGTGAGCTCCATGGCTCATGCTAAATACAAGCCTTATATTAGTTCAGTACATCAATTTAAGTAATGTAGTCAGTGAGCGGTTTTGTGGTGCTATTGGAAAAAAGAGAACTGAGCCTTTTAGAAGGTCTTCAGAGAGAGACATTTTATTGTCTTGGGTTTTGAAAGTTGAGTTAGTTTCTTTCTTGCCAGTGGGAGATGCACATGGAGGCATGTCTAAATACCGGTTGGGTAAAAGTTGACGCTCTCTATATAAAGTGGTCTGCAGGACTGTAGAGGTTTAGATGGTCATGTGTGGAGTCAAATCTGCTGAAGGTGAATTTCTATTGAATAGCTTGTGAAAAGTTTCTGTCTGTCCCGTGTTCTAGCCTTTTAAGAGATAAATTTACCCAAAGCGATGCAGTGACCTCAGTAAATGAATGTAACACATCTGATGGGGAGGTCACTAAACATTTGTCTGGCTCTGTTTTCTTATTTTATAATTTATTTATGTTTTGCATGTACTTGTACCTAATGGGAATTAAATTGGTCTGGCTATTTATGTGTCAAACCTCAGCTAGTTCCAGGGCTTGCCTGCTTATTCTCTCTCTCTCTCTCTCTCTCTCTCTCTCTCTCTCTCTCTCTCTCTCTCTCTCTCTCTGATTTGGAGTTTCAATGACGGATGTTTGTGGCAGGAAAGACCTCTGTCACAGCAAAATGAGGTGATCTATCATTTTAAGATATGGTCTTCATATACTGTTTACTTGGAGATATCACTTGCCTCCAGCCAGTTTTGACCGGGGACATTTTGTGATATAGCAGTGATTTGTTTGGTATTGCTCCTACAATAAAAGCAGTTCCTGAGCTGAGAACACAACACACCAGTGCGCTAATACACATTTTATACACTCTCTACCATCTTGTTTTTTTTTTCTCTCCATATATATATATATGATGTCTGCTAATACAAAGAGTTGGGTTTTTTTATTATTCCTGTCTTGAAACAAAAAAAGGACTAGACTAACCATTTGCATCTGTCTCGTGCCCTCCTCGCTCATATGCTGGAATACACTAGAAGTGATTATCCTCAGACGCACTCATATTGTGCAGCCTCGGAAAATGGATCGAGTTGGATCCCAGTGGTTTAGAGCAAAGGAACGAGCTCGACAATGCAAAGTGCTGGGCTGGTTTTCTGTTTGCAGTGCTAGCCGACCATACCGAACAGGACACAAATGTATAATAACTATGATACTGTTGTACCATGCACATTTGCTCCCATCTATCACACATATACACACACATGCATGCACACATCATCCTCTCTCAGCAGTTTTAGCCATCCCTTGGCACTCAAAATGGAGAGAAGCTCTGGTGTAGGTGGCCCTGGTGAAGCTAAACACACCTCAGGCCTTTATGATTGATGCGGATATCTCTGGGAGATTTTTTATTTTTATTTTTTAAGTGCACTTACATGCACTAGTGTATTCATCAGATGTGGTGTTACTTTTTATTTCAAGTCAGCCTTTCTCAGATTGAGCTACAGATTAGTCTAGACAGACCAAAAGCAGGTTTTAATGGACTGTCAGCTTTGTTAGTGTGGTTTAATTCAGTTCTGTGTTTGAAAGATGATCCCTAACATGGGGTTGCACTGATCCAACGTCTGTCCTGAAACCGATACGGTTCCAAAGTAGACTAGTGTTTTGATCCATATGGATCCATATGCTACCTACTAGAACTGAAGTGAAACCACTATATAAATATACATACTTTTTTACAGTATATATATATATATATAGTTACAATACAATTATGCAGTGAAATAACAAGTATTGTTCATATGACAGACAATCATGATACAATTTTAAAACTGAAAATATATATAAAAAAATGAAATGAAAAAAAATGAAAACATACACAAAATATATAAACTCATTTATATTTTCATTCATAATGGTGCACAATTAATGTTTTTTATTGTTATCATTATCATGAATGCTTTAAGATTTAATGTTTCTATATAGCTGGTATGGCCTGATGCTGTCTTAATAAAATTAAACATTTTCTTGAGTTTCTTAATTTCTTTAATCAGCCATAACAGTGAAATATGTGGTGATGTTGTATTCCCAACTTTTTGGTAACATTGCCAAATATAGCACAAAAATCAGCTGTGTAACAGGATGTGCTCATGTTTTATATATCCGATCATAAAAAGGCAACTTTGCCAAACAGCCAAAACACTAGATATAACATGCACATATTACTGCTTTTATGCTTAATGTAAAACACTGCAGGCTCATAAACTGCTTTGGTATCTTCTGAAATCATTCCTCACTGTTATCTGCTTATATAACCTTGAGGACGCTGTATTAGAACACAGAGGCACAGCGGTAAAAACAAAGGATTGGATGTGGGTTAGGCTGAGCAATATATTTGACAGTAATGTTGATCAGTAATGACAGATATTTGCTTAACAAAAAAAAGATTGCCTTTGGACAACTTGTATTTTGTACTGCTATTTATTAGGATGATGATGTCATTGAATATACTAATAAGGCAGACTTTTTAGGCAGTGCTGGGTATCTGTGTAAAACATCTACATTGTATTCATTTGACTGTATTTGCAGTTCATCAGCATCATCAGCAGAATTCCCTTATCATTGCACTCCTAATCAATTAAAACTATAATAATAAAATAAACAGTATATATTAAATATGTTAGATATTAAATGATTTTGTATACATTGTTGATTTTGAAGTATTTGGCCTGGAAAACCATTGGACCATACTTCGCTACCTAAAAGAGACAGTAGCAGCACATGTGCAGTCCCAGATTTCTCTCATCTAATGAAAAGTTACTGAACTATGTCTTCCTGATGTCAGATGGGAGTCAGGAAAGGGTGCCTGCATGGCATCGGCATCCATTTACCCACACGAGTGGTGCGGCTGGGGCTCAGTTTGAAGCTGTTAAATCTTTGTATTCTCCAGCAGCTTCCAGACGCATGTTTACTTTCATAAGTGGCATGTCGATGGTAGTGCCATGTGGCATTTCATATGGCCTACAGAAACACGCCATCTGTGATATCATTTCCCCCAACTTAAACTGTTTCTTCAGCATTTCAACAAGCTCTTAATTTCATCAAGGCCCGTTCCATTACCTCTCTCCTGATGTCTGTCAACATAAGCTTTTTTAGACCTAATGGACCAGAGCAATATAACAAACTGAACTGAGAGGCATTGTATGGCATTTTAATCAGTATTATTTCCGTTTAATTATAATACCCCAATATAACACGTGTTAAGCAATCCATCCCCTAACTCAATGTAGCAAAAAAAAAATAATACATTAAAATAAGCAACATTAAGTATGCATTACTGTAGGGCTAATAAAACTCATTTGTGGTAAATGTTTTGCTTACTCTGCAATTTCCACATAATACACAATTTAATAAGCCAGTGGACACATGATTGAAGTAAATGAAGAAGAGCCGTGCATAAATATAGTAATTAATAGAAAACAAGAACGGCAATGTGGTAGAACCCTAGTGTTTGAATGAAAATGATACCCTGAAGCCCTGAATCATCCTTTCCCATGTGATTTTAACCTAGTTCAAGACTAGACCTAAGCACATCTGGAGACCTGTCAGACAGCTTATGGATCTTGATAGGCTGCTGAATCAAGTCATTAAATAACTGCTCTGTGACAGTCTCTCAGTGATTAACTGGAGCACCTTTACCCACATAATGTCATTCTGGACCTATTTTAACAGCTGACCTTTCTGTGTCCAAAACACCCATCATAATTCATCAGCTTTTCCCCCTCACTGTGAGATTCGGGATGATTTCACACAGGAGCAGTGGTGGGGGTGGGTGGAGGGATTCATGTAATCCAAACTTCTCCTGTATTTTAGATTTTATTTACACTAAAATATATCTGATTGTATATTATAATTCACATACAATGGTTAAGTCAAAGCATGTCTTTTTTTTATAGCGATTTTTACAACTGTTGTTGTCACAAAGCAGCTTTACATAATTAATAATTAGTAAAAGACAGAAAAAAAAGAAATAACGTACGCAAACATAAAGGATCCAAGACCCCTAGTGAGCAAGCCAACAGTGACAGTGGCAAGGAGAAACTCCCTCAGAGCTGGAGAAAGAAACCTTGGGAGGAACCGAGACTCACAAGGGGGACCCGATCCGTCCTCCTCTGATCAGAACTATTTATTAATTATTGATAAAAGTTACTAAACCTAACTGTTACCAAACTGAACTGTTCTGATCATAATCTTGGTGTAGTAGAACTTAATACAGTCATGGCAGTGATGGTCAGAGTAATGAGAGTAATGATGGATAATGGTGGTAATATTAGTAGTGGCAGATAGTTAAGAGTCCATTTAGGTTTTAACATGGTCATTAAACAGGTAGCAGTGGTAGGAGGGTGTGCAGCTGGTCTGGCATGGGTGGCTGTGGGAGCGAGGCCTGCTGGTTGTACTGGTAGGTGGCAGCTACAATAGACAATAGATATCTTTTTAAAGCAAGTTTGCAGGTCAAGACCTATAATGAGCAAATCACCAAGGAACAAAAGCATTAGGAAGTGAAGGAAGGAACTGAGAGGACCCAAGATTTGAAAATACAGTATATTGCTGCTGTGCAATGAAAAACATGTATCTCCATTTATTCCATGGTTTGAAACCTATAGCTTCTTCTGTACACTGTGATAATAATGTAGGATAAATAGACCAAAAGAAATGCTCTGAATTACTTGGAATAAATTCTTATTTTACATTCCATTGCATGCAGTTAAGAACTTTATTGTCTTCTCCTGTAGAATTACCATTTTGGGCATATATAGTATATATAGAGGTTATATAGTTTGGTAGACATGGGCATTTAACCACGTTTACTATGTAAATATTCAAATCTTAAACCATTAGTATTTGACAGGCATTGCTGATGCTACTATTGATGTGTACACAGGAGCCAATACCATAAGCATAGCATAAACATTTACGTATGTATGTGTAAAAATTACCTATTAAACATATTTTTTCAGTGAAATAATTTTAGTACAGTATTATTGTTATTAACTGGAATGTGATTTGAGTGCTTGAATATGCCACTGCTGTTCCTCATACATATTAAATGTTAACCCTTTCCTCTGAGAATTTCCCCACTGTGGGACTAATAAAGGACTATCTTATCTTATCTTATCTCTTATGTCAACCTTCTTGAAATGAGGATTATTATTTATTTATTTATTTATTTATTTATTTATTTATTTATTTTATAAATTTTTCTATCAGTTATGTCCAATTCCACCACTCTAGTTAGGCCTCTTCTATCAACATGATGCTATCAAACTGGGGAGGTTAGCACATGGGTCCTCTGAGACCCCGTGAAGCATACCACATCTGCTGCTAACTCAACGTCATCGGGTAGCTGAATGCACTCAGAGGAGAGCGCTAAATGCCAGTTCTCTTACATCACCTAACAGATATGCATTGGTTAGCATATCATACTGACTGGGGAGTGTGTGTGTGTGTGTGTGGGGGGGGGGGTCTGTCATTGGAGTGAATTTTGCTAAATCCTCTACAGTATACAGTTTTATGCTCCACCTAAAGTACTTGTTCTTTCATTACAACTTTTGAGTGGTTAGTGAAGCTTCAGAAAATGTTGCCAGACGTTTCACACTGTTTACTGAATGCTGTTTTTAATCAGTTTATTTTGTTAAATCTTGCAACAGCAAAAAAAAAAACGCATTTGTGGGAATTGCATGGACTGGTTAGCCCCATGCGTATCTTTCTGAAGCAGTCTGTCTGGCAGCGCTGGCTTGTCAGTTCACTATCCCCCTAACCTTAACATCAAGCTGTTTAGTCATGAGTCTGAGACTGACATTTCTCACTCTATGAGCATTTTAGGGACGGAGAAGATGCTGTGCATTTAAATGTCCAAACTCTGTTTACAAACATATTGTGATGGACTGGTGCCCTGTTCAGGGGGATTTTCTGCCTTGCACCCAGTGATCCTGGGTAGGCTCTGGACGCACCGCGACCCTGGTCAGGAAGAAGGGGATAAGAAGATGGATGGATGGATGTTTACAGAGATGTTATTTGTCGATAATATCAGCCATTGATGTTGACTCAGACTAGATCTGTTCTGAGCTGTACCAGAGGCCTATGGCCAGCCAGTGCAGTTGGTACTCATCATAGAATCTGAACAAAAGTCATTAAATTGGTGGAGAACTGTAGAGATAGCTAATCCTGGGAGAGAAGGCTATGATTTCTGTAGCACTAAAGCTATGGGTATTCCCAGGTCAACTAGGTTGTAATTGTAGAAGTTCTCAGTGATCCTACCTTCATAAATAAAAACAATAAAAGCAATATTGTAAAAACATAAAATTGTTGCAGGTCCACCTAGTCCATTTGTGTAGCATAATCTGCATATATCCAAAAGAACTTTCATGAGTCACTTTTAACTGAGAGGAGAGCTGCAGTATACATGCCTCATAAATTTGTGATTGGAGTAAATTTTGAAATTTACTTTTAAGTTCAGGCAAATTAGATTAAATTGTGTTGGAAGTTTTATAAGCAGTAATATGGACTAACCTAGATGATGAAGGATTTGATCATTGGGGAACTATTGTATAATTTCTTCCCCATTTTTGCCCTTGCTAATATTGCATATGCGATTAGGGCTGTCTTTGGGAGCCAGCAAGGGCCTCCAAATCGAATTTGAGTCCTTGACCAGAATACCAAAGCATATTAAACCCAGAAATGATCTAGTGATGCAAATCATTAAACACATTTGCATTTGCTTACTGAAGCTTATCACAGAAATTAAAGTCTGAAAGTGAAAGAGAGAGGGTGGGAGATGGTTAGGTAAAGGGTGGATTGGATGGAAATGATGAGGCAAAGCCTTTTACAAAATTTGTTCTCAGGAAAGGCCTGTACTTTTATACATGACGGGCTGCTTTCGCCAAGTTTAAAATTCCTCTTTATACAATGGAATTTTATGAACACCCATTTTGGACAGGTTTTCAATGACTAAAGAAATATTTGGCAAAATACTATTTAGTCTATGAAGGCAACAACATAAATAACAGGGATATTATGGGATACCAGGAAGGGAAAGGGTTTTAAAAGAACTTAAGCACGATTATATGTTTACAGATTTACATAATCTGATCATCTTTGCAACAAATTGAAATTTAATCTTTTCAGTATGATGTGTTGTTTATGAATTTAGCTGAAAGAAATTATCAAAAAAAGTCAAATTAAGTGTTTTGATGGCATCTACAGTATATATTTGTATTAATCTATGCAAAAAGAGGTATTGGATTATTTATATAAAGGTATATACTGTACAGTTCTATCATTTTCATTGAAAGTGTTAGTTGTAAAACTAAACTACACTCAGAACCAGGAGTGATTTTTGTATGGCACTGCTTAAAGAACCCCTTATAGCACCTTTATTTATTTATTTATTTAAAAGAGATAAATAAAAGAGAATAAAATTACTAATGGGAATAGAAGGAGCGCATGATGAGCTTGAAACAGTTGTACTTCATAAAAAATCCATATTACACATGCACACTGAGTTAGTTTGTGCACTGATCTCTCCAACCGACTGGTTGGACAGTACCAGTCAAAAGTTTGGACACACCTGATTCTTTCTGTGTGCTGTTCATCATCTTAAAAGCATTTCCAAATGCTAAGGTGACTGTTTTTGTTCTTAATAAAAGAGGATGCTAGTGACACACATGTATCCACTGTAGCTACCTAGCACTGTAGTTAGGTATGTCAGGGTCAAGTTGTAGCTTGATCTGAACGGAGATGATTGGATCATATGGGTATGTATAAAGTATACATTTAACCAAACCTTTCACTGGTGCTGTAAATTGCTCTGAAACACATATTGAACAGCAGAAATATCCAAATTTATTCACATTTACTTTTAGTAGATATTCTTACCCAGAGTAACTTACAAAATATGCAAACAGTGGCATCTAAACTGATACAAACTGCTTGGAGATGCTACAAGAGCTAGTGGGGTTTTATTTAAGTAGGAGACACTTTGCAAAAGTGCAAAGAATTGATGAGAGAAATGACACAATCATTTTTTTTTATGAAATGCGAATGAGTGCTAATCTTCAGATGCATCAATAGAAACCTTAAAAGGTAACGTATGCTTGTTCTGTACACTGTCCATCATGAGGACTTGCACTTCCACCAGAGTGCTCTTGTGCTTCTACAATGGGTGAGTAAAAAACGGTGTAGTGTATAATTGTCAGTGAGATGTGGCAACCCTTAGACAGATGAAAATCAAATACTCTCCAGCTTCTGTATCCAGTCTCTCATGCCCTTACATGCCCTCTTGGCAGTTAATTGATCCAAATTAATGATTGGGATGAGGGTCCTTTCTCTGAGGCTCTTGGCATCTCAGGTGTGGTCAGCCATATAGTTTGTCAATAACAAGGCTCAGGAAATCAGATGTTTAATGTATTTATTTATGCATCTTTTCTATACTTTATTTTTTTAACCGAAGCCTGACCTCGCTATACACCATAAATAGATCATTTGTTGTGTGCGTGTGTGTGTGTTTTGGCTGTGCCCAAACTAATAAACACTGGTCTTCTATTGCTATGATGTGTTGAGGCATATGGATCAATACTGCATTATAGATGGTCAAACCACATAATGATGAAACAGTAATGCTCATCCCTTTTCCCTTCCTAAACTTTTATCCGTCACGTTCAGAGTCAAACATTATGATACGGTAGCAATTGGTATGAGGAGTGAATCTTCCCCAGTACTCCATGGTAAGCACATCTAGCTAATAAACTGTTACAATTCACCACACTTGGAAATCTGCCCTCCAGCCATTGTCCGCAAGGCTTAGAGCGGGCCGACATGGAAGAGGAGAGTGATCTGGAATGATTAGTTTCTCAGCATCTCAACATGTTGTCAATTACAGCAATGGATTCCCGACATCACAAAAGCTGACAGCACTGGGCATACTTGTCAGATGTGTGTAATCCAGCTACTAGGTGGCTTCGGGGTTGTTAAGGCATCTGAGAATTAAGGGTCGTCAGAGAGCCTACCTCTCCCCCCGTCCTAAAATAAATAAATATACCTGCCTGAGCAATTTGGAATTACAATAAGGATCCTCAAGGTCTTTTGTGGAGACTTGGCTCGCATACAAACTAATGATCACTAGAAGGGGAGCTGTATGTAACACTGGCACATTGATTTCTCTGACAGTTTCTCATCAGTTGTGGTGGGCCTTTTTTCCCCCGCTGCCTAAGACTTCCCCACGTCAGTCTAAGAATGGCTGTGCCAGAGTTAAGAAGGCTAATTCCACTGTGGAACGTCGAAGACTAACAAGTGTTTCCCAGCACCAGGACCCTGCCCCTGACCCTGGCTGCTGAACCCGGCTCTCCTAGAGTTAGTGACTCAACCATTTAGCTAACCAACTAGCTATCATTAAAACCACTGACAGGTGACGTGGATAACACAGGTTATCTGGTTCCAGTGGCACCTGTCAAGAGGTGAGGTCTACCTTTTAGGAAAGTAGCAACAAGTGAACAGTCAGTTCTTAAAGTTGATGGATTTGAAGCAGGTATTGGGCAATGTAAATTGGGCAAGCATAAGGTTCTGTGCCACTTTAAAGATCCAAATTGGGTCAGATAATCTCCAAAACATCAGGCAGGTCTTGTGGGGTGTTCCTGGTATGCAGTGGCCAGGATCTATGAAAAGGAACCCTCCAAGAAAGGAGGACAAGGACATGAGCACCCAAGATTTACTGACGCTCATGGAGGCTCAGGGAGGCAACAGGTGTTGTAGAGTCCAGTTTTGACCGGTCAAAGCTGTGTTGGTGGCATGAGGAGGACCCATACAATATTAGATGGGTGGTTTTAGTATTTAGTTTAGTGACTTATCATATGTGGCTTTTTAAGATGCGGTTCAAGAACTACTACAGCATGTTTACTGCCATTATTTCTTGTATTTTTAGAATCTTCACTAAACTAAATAAATAGTCTGCTAGCAGAACTAGAGTTGTCCATAATCATATACTTTTTTATTTTAGTGACTGTCTTTGAAACACAGTAGGACGTTTACATTCTGGGTTCAGCCGAATACAGGACCTCTTGAGCACAATTTCAGAGTGAACTTATGAGGTACTTTTCTCTTGTCAGTTTGTAAGTTATGTACTTGTTGTGTAATATGGCAGCGCTCGCTGTTAAATCTATCAACAAACATGACGATGGTAGAGGAGGTCATGATCATGTACTTACTGCACAAAAGATGAAAGAGGCAGTAGGGTAAACAGCATAATAAAAAAGTTCTGACAGTGGCTTCTTCTTCATATCCATATGGCAGTGGTTTCACTTGAGCTATTGGCTACACTGTCACCATGATTCCAGAGGAACTGCTCCATTCCGAGCTCCTGTATCCATAAGCTTTCTCAAAAATTTTGTTCTTCACGTTATGTCAAAAATTCATGATGAAATGATCAATAGAAATTGTCCAAAAAGAGAATTTAACAGGAATCAAATGTTTTTACATTGACTTCCATTGAAAGTTAAGAAGTCTTTCTTCTCTTCTCTAAAATTGCATTGTGTGTGCAATAGTATTTTATAAATATTCTTATATTATAAATGAGCTTTCATAAATTACTTAATTACAAACATTCAAAAATATTTGAGTCACTGATCCTTTTACTAAATGCTAGCTAGTAGGATATAGTTGCAAGAAATGGTCAGTAGATATAGCCACCGTCTTTGTGTTGCTGAACGGATAATTATAAATAAGATATGGTCATGATTTTGTAATACCTATCTGTCTTTCTTATTCTTATAGATTATCCTTATTTACTGAGTAACATTATTGAGATGAACTGTTGTTCATTTGTTTAGAAGACTTCTGCAAAACTTCTGCAACAAAGAAAATTGTACACATGGCCATCTCTGTTGGTCAGTGTTCATTTTGTGATGCTTCTTGCCCTGGTCTAATAGGAACAATCATGCTCAGTTGCTTTGCCAGGATCTCACCACTTCTTGTGTAATTTGTTGGCCAAAAGATCCCATGCCTTGTTATTGGCGCATGCCAGTACTTGCTTGGCCAGTTGGAGCTGGGCAGTAATTACCCTTTGAGTAGAGAGGGGTCGTGACCACATGAAGGCTTTGTTTCAGGAGAAGTCATCTAAAAAGCTTTCATCAGACCAGACAGTAATACAATTACCAGTTTTAATTTTAGGAACGCACAGAGACTGAATGATGTCAATAGGTGAGGGTGGATTTGAAGCAGTGTAAGTCCTCTCACAGCAATGTGAGAAGCGGGTTGATGTTGCCCCTGCTTTTAATTATTGTAGATTCCCCATCCATTTGGAGAGGATGCACAAGGGAACTGGTACAGTGGAAAAAATAGGCAGTCCAGAGCCCTTTAAATTATCCAAAATGAATGGAGGTATTCAATCTACTCCCAGATATCGAAATTAGTTTTGCGACACTCGCTGTGCATGCCATCAAATTTCTCATTTTGAGCTCAAGTCTGTGTTCCACAGAGCCATATATTTGTACGGATGGAACTTTGCCGAGCCGCGGTTCTTCTGGGATCTGAGAATTTTCACAGTTTGATGAGAAATGTTCCACTCCATCACATCTATAGATTATTTTCTGCCTGTAAATTTCAGACTTTTATTAATCAAATCATTGCAGTGCTCTCTCGCTCTGCCTCTCTCTCTCACTCTACCTTCTCTCTCTCTCTCTCACCCTCCCTCTCTGTAGCACTCCTCCTTTCTTTTTCACATCATTTTTTTCAGAGTAGAGAGCCCTGGTTTGAATTGGATATATGGTCATCACTGGAGAGGGTTTTGTGGAGTGAGCATTTATACCACCACTTCTATCTTCCATCGTATGAAATAGCTTGGACTACAAACTGTTTGGAGCCTGGAAACCAGTGTAGTCTAGGATCATTTCCCTTATCAAAAACATGATTACAAATCCTACTACAGCATTGCAATGTGAAATTTGCAAATCATTGCTGCTTAAACCTTGTATCTCCAAAAAAGCAACTTTACAGTAACTTCTTTATTTCCAAATATTAAAATATTTTTATTGTAAGTCATTTTAGAGCATTTTTATTTCTATTGGCCCAGTTATCATGATTTTTTACAAAATCTAAAGAACAACTGCCAGATTTACATCACATTATGTCAAAAAGTAAAAAGTAAAGGACCAGAAAGGTCTGATATTCTTCACATGCACACATATACCAGTGCTGATCCATAAACATTTTACAAAATGTAGAAATGTGTAGTAGATTTATGAAGAAATATATCATTCTTAGTAGAGGGGTGCAGTTGCAGTAAAATCAGTGAAATACAGATATTCTACTGTACGTTTGCCTTCTTCAAGGGTTCTTTAGTAAGGGCGATTGTTGTACTTAAAACCATGACAACTGAACAAACTGTAGGAATGCCCTATGGGGATGTCCTAATCCGATTTTTTTGTCACTGATCAAATTCTGGTACATTAATGCTGAGTATAAGCTGAATCCAATCCGATATTGATCTGATCTTTGTGTTTATATATAAATAAAACAGCCACACAATTATATAGTGTTTCATATCTTATAATTCATTCTGAACAACATACTGATCATTTAGTTCCTAGTTGCTTTGAAACACTGCTGTAAAATAAGGAGTGTGTGCAGTGGTATACTCTCTAAACAAATGAAATTAAATAACTATTATGTTCTATTATGGTGAATGCTCTACAATTTGCTTTTCTATGACATATTTGCATTATCTTCTTTTTTTCGGTTGTTCATTGCTGACTTAAAGTCAAAGAGAGGTTCTCCCACTGGTAGAATGGAGCATTTCCATGATAATTTCAGGTCTAACCAGACATAATGTAAGAGTGTATTTCCCCACATGGTTTAGGTAGCATAGATAGCAGAAAATAGACAGATTTTTAGAGGAAAAGCAGCTCAAGCACCGGTCAATGCACTAGAACCACAGATATAACATTGGGTTTTCACGTTCCACTGTCCAGTAGTTCCACCTTGCAGACTATAATGGTTCTGTTACCATCTGAGAACACTCCTCAATGCTGCAGGCCATTAAAATGTCTGCTATTGGTGCTCAAAGGATGCCAGAGGGCACTTTACTAGAAAACAGTGGTAAAAACAAAGGATTGGAACTGGATCTAGTGAAACCCAATCTATTGGCCCAATCCCATCATGTTTAATTAAATGATGCAACACATCCTGTATATGTTTCTTTAAGAAATCATATGCAGCATTAAAGTTTCTTACTATTATTTTTGGCAAAGAACCCCAGCATTACTAAATAGAGGTTCTCAATGTGTCTGAAATATTTTAAGCGACTCTCTTCAGACATTGCTATAGTTCTGAGATCACTGTTCATCATTATAAGGAACCATTCAGTGGTTCATTTATTTAATATTAAGGAACCCCCACATAATCTAATGGTTTTAGGTTGAACACTTAAACGGGTATAGCAGCTGTGCCTTCTGTGTAGATCTTTTTATTTGTTTTATTTAACTCCTTTTCTTAAAATGTGGTTCTTCTACAGCATTGCTCCCAAAATCTTTTCTGGCACCCTTTTTCCTTTAAGGGTGTACACATTCAAGTGTTCTTGGCAGAAGAGCGTTTAAAGAATGTAAAAGCAGGCAGTGAAACTGCTGACTTAAGTAGAACACATTTATTTAGCTGAATTTACTTAATCTCGTCAAATCCTTTGTGAAACACATAAGGAAGCACTCCTTGCTCAAACATCACGCTGCTTCTTGTTGGGTACTGATATTAAGGAAAGCAAAGCAGAGTAGGGAGGAAAGCAAAGCAGAGTTGGTCCCCCCTTATCTGCCTGCTCAGTTCCCACTTGGGATGGGATTATTTTCAATACGTCATTTGGAGTGGATGCATGGACTGTTTTTCTTGCGTTGAATTCGGTCCTTTGGGTGCAAATCTTATGGGGCGACGTTTCAGTTCTTAACAACTACAATAATTCACAGTTTCTTTGATGACCAAAATAGATGTTGGAAATAATCTGACTGCACACTTTTGTGCGCTGTTTACACACAAGAGACCTTTATTGAGAAGTATTTGTTCAGGAAACTTTTTTTAAAAAACATATTATTCTGTTGGCTTACCCTCCTTTCCTTCGAAAATACCAGGACCGAATTTCTGATGCCCACATACCAGTAGAGTAAAGCAGCTCTGAAGCATGTTTTATTTGAGTTCACGCTTGGCAAAACCAGGGAAAGGCCATTTCAGTGCCAGGTCCGTCTTTTTTCCTGGACCCAGGTCATAATATTGCATTATGGCAGCATCGATCGCAAGTGTGGAAAAGAAGTGACAGCGTAGAAGAACTTGAGGGGAAGAAGTACTTGTGAGTGTGAGGAAGCCAAACTTGTTGCCGTGCCCTTTCATACCCGCCGTTCTTGGCAGGAGAACAGGAGTGTGGAGGAGCTCGGGCCAATATGAGGTTATTCACTCCACGCTACCCTCAGCCAGACTGTGACATTTTCATAATCTAAAATGCCTGAACCATGGACAGAAGCAAGCGAAGAATGCCACGGCTCTACACGCCGCGGTTGTAGGTGAAAGCCCTCACTCCACGCCTTGCTTCCACATCAAAACGACGCCTAAGGACAATGCCGTCAGCCACGCAGCTCGGTGATTACATGGGTCAACTCTCCGCTCTCGTCATTGAGTAGCGGGCCTGATTTAATGCACTGGAAATTTCGCTCGCTCTATCTGAGGTCAACAGACTTTCTTTCAAAGAGGTAGGAAGAATGAGTGGAGGAGGCTTACAGCTCCGTGGCACAGTGCCTGGCCTGCTTAAAGGGATCACAGCGAGCAGCAGAGGACAGCTGGCAGGCCCACACTGCTGTCCCATGGAGCGGCAGGCTGAGTCCAGCCAACAGCATGTAAACCACTCTACGCTCCACACAATCCCTCTTTGTCTGGAAGCGAACACTGAAGAGTGGAGAGGACTTAGCTGAGTGCAGACATGCCCGACTAAACCTGAATGTCAAGAGACAAGATGGCTTGATTAGCAATAATGGTTCCTTGCTTTTGATTCAAATCTCATTTTTACGTAGGTGGATTTGTGCATCCACACCAGACTGGTTAACTGGCTTCGGCAGCTTTGTCTTTTGTCTTATTCCGACAGTGGCATGCAGTGATTGGTTAACCTCAACCCGAGCCCTCTCCATGCAGTGCCTTGGATTATTTGACAGCTTCATTGAAAGTTCAGCTTGTTTGAAAGTTCACCACTTGTACAAAGCCATGATCTCAGCCCTATGCGGAACATAAACATAGGAGAACTGGAACTTTTAAAGAAGCTGTCAACTAGGGGTGGGTATTGGCCAGTGTTCGTATTGGCTAGAAAGTTGAAGAGGACAACATTTACTGACAAAGGGATTTTATCAACGAAAAAAAGACACACAGTTGGAGTTTTTTTTAGCCACTTTAATTCAACTGTTAAAATTCTGCTCCTTGTTTATTGAGCATTAAATGGGTTGAGTCCTGCTTACATTCCTAATATGCTGGAGGAGTTCAGGTCTATTAGACACTTCAGATCAGTAGAGACTGACATGTTGACAGTACCTAGAACCAGAGCAAAACATGATGAGGCAGCTTTCAGCTATGACACTGTATCCAGTTGGAATACAGTTCCTGAAGCTGTGAGATGTGCCTAGAAAGTATCCACTTTTGAAAACATATTGAAAACTTATTTATTCGTCTGTAGATCTGTAGATATTTCAGCCCGTTTTACTTACCACACTTTCTTAGCACATTTTTAGCACAATTACTGTTACTTATTTCCCAGTCTTCATATTTCATATTCCTTGGTTGGTATTGGTTGATTTTTTTTCTCACTGCCTGTTTTATTTATTATTATTTGTATTTATACATGTTATTTTATTTGTGTTCTTCCTTTGTTTTATTGTTCTTGTTTTTTTTATTTATTTTGCATTTCATTGTACTCTATTTTTGCAATTTTCTTTTAAATGTTTATTTTTTTTCTTGCAGAAGTCTTTTTAAGCTGCATTCTCTATGTATTATTTTTCTATAGTTATGTAAAGCACTTTGAGTTTTAACAGTATGAAATGTGCTATACAAATAATCTCAATTCCATGATCACAATTTTGTTTCTTATTACTTAATATTTTCTATTCCACCTTAAATTGCACATAATTCACATTGTCACCCCTATATTTAATGTGGAAATGAAGGCATTACATAAGGTTGGTATCAGCTTCCTGATTTATTCATTAAAAATAAAATTGAAACCTGTCTTTGATTTAATGCAGATCTAATTTCCATTTCTTTGCTGTTTTTTTTTTTATTTTTATTTTTTTTTTACACACTTTTAAAATTAAGGTATTGCAGATGGACTTTTGTATGGTACCTTAGTATAACTAATTTGGTTCCATAAAGAACCATTTTTGCAAAAGAAAGGTGAGGGTGAAGAACTTTTGTAAAGAACCTTTACATCTGATTCTTTAAACCATTTCAATGTCCTTCATACATTTCTTTTACAGAAATTATTACAATAAGGGTGACACAAAAATATTAAATTGTTTACTGCTTACTGCTTTTTTAAACATTAATACATTAGCAACGTGTTTAATACTGTGTATACTATAAGTTAATATGTTGGCCCCTTAAACTTAACTACATTACTGTCAAAATTAGTAACGTTTCACGAACCCTAAAACAGAGCCAATGAAACCAATGAAACCAAATCATTCATAATGTTTTCTGCATTAGGAATAAAAACTGTGTTGAAGAATAAATAAATAAATAAATAAATAAATAAAGCTACTTCCTACTCTGTAAGTACTAATGCTGGAAATACATACTCAGATTACAATGATGGACGTTAACACTGTAAATAATAGCATAACATATCAAATCTAAATGTGAGTTTGAATATTAAATCAAATTCAGATTTTATGATCAATGTCTTTCTATGATCAATGTCAATTGTTTGCTGGGGAGCAGACTATCTTTGTCTCTGCCTGGCCATCTCACACAATCACAAGAACACAATGGGAAGTTGGACTGGAGCATAAAAATAAAAAGGGTATGCAAGTAAACATAATGACAAAAATATAACCTAAGGACATGGCTGTCCCATGGCTGACCATTCAACAAGATGAAATAGTAGTCCACACCCTTACACACACACACACACACACACACACACACACACACACACACACACACTGTATCTGACTCTTTCGGTCTATTCTACTGCAGCAATAACCTATAAATGATGTTATCACTGGAAGCTAAGATATTGCTTTAATGTAATTGTGTTTGATATTTAAAAGTAGACGTTTATAGTCCAGCAGTCCAGTTGGTAGAGCTAATTTAGCTTAGTGCTAAATTAATCTGCAATGATTCCCATATTATCACGTAATAATACATTGCAATATGTTTTATTGAATTTAGGCCAATTATCCTCGGCCGGGTTAGCTTATACGGCACCTCTGAAAAGAAGGCAGTTATGAGTTTATTATACTGGAGCAATTTACCTTGAGAAAATAATATTTTACCCTGATAAGTAATTTTGTTTATTACTTTTAATGATTTCATTAAAGAGATTCCTCCAGGCAGACTACCGGCCTTATGTTTTATTTTGGCTCCCCCCACACCCATTTTGAAAATACACCCAAATATAGAAAGGCGTTGTTGGATCATATGGACGGTTCTGTGGAAGGAGCATGAATATGAATGCTCTTGGTCTGGAGCAGCTTATCAGATCCTGTGTTTCAAACACCAGGATTTAAGCCATAATAATGCAGCATCGTTTTCAGTGTCTCAAGAAAAATTCTTCAACAGAAGCAATAAACAAGATTGCTGCTCTCAAATGCAACGGAAGGACATGACTGAAACCAAATACATCTGAGCAAATGTCTCCATCTGGGTGGTTTTAGCTCGGTTGTAAATAACCAGCATGGGACAGACCTTATCAACAAATACGCTTAATTAAACAACTTCCGCATATTTTATAAGGGTGCCTAAAGCCTAAAGCTGGATTTTGGCTTTTTTGTGACAATGTCTTTTGTGAAAAGAAGAAGAATGTGCATAAAATCAATGTTGTAGAATCGCAAAGTACATATAGAGCTTATCAGCTCCTTCACTTATCAATAGCAGGAAGTGTATGTTCAATAAAACACTGCTTGTGTTGGTTCTCTTGAGTAGTAAAAGCCATGTAGCATGGCAGCCAAGCAGAGTTTTCTGCAGCTTTAACCAGTAGTGTCTCACAGTAAGCTGTTTGAGTTTTGAGTGCAGCAACAGCATGACTCTTCTACCATTGATGTGGAAAAGACTGAATATATTTCACATGTTGCCGTTATTCTAATGATATTGGTGTTTTGGATCTAGATTTTCCATTTCAGTCTGTATCGCTGTCTTTTAGCCACACAGGGAAGCTCATATTGGGTTCTTCAGAAACCACCTGATATCATTTGACTACCAGCCAATTGCCTATGTTGGTTGAGCTCTTGTCTAGAGCACTGCCCAGTTACTTGTTTAACCCCTTAACACTCCAAGCCTTATTACACACAAAGGGACGTCTGTAGAAACTGGTGGGGCTATTCTCTGGGAATAGAAGTTTGTAATAACACTTTTGGTCCACCAATGGGACCAGTGGTTGGTGTGGTGCAAGAGATAACACCACTACCTGCCAGTGAGCTACCACACCACAAGGGAGACTGCAGTTCGATTCCTGGTCTGGGTGACTGTGGTGCGCTACACCAATAGAGTCCTTGGGCAAGACTCCTAATACTACATTGGCCCTCCTCTGTAATACGACGAACCTTGTAAGTCGCTCTGGATAAGAGCATCAGCTAAATGCTGTAAATGTAATGTAAATATAGGTTGTTTAAGGGGTTAAAAGAAACAGGTTTCTGAAAGGACTATATCTGCAAAGTGGTGCATCTGCACTAGAGTTTAGTGCATTGTTGGAAAATAATTGCCCATTGTATCCTATTGATGTATTGATGTTCAGCACTATATGTAAGAAAGTGTTGGGACACCTGCTCATTCAATGTTTCTTTTGAAATCAAGGGTATCTACTGTTCAGAGAAGAACGTTTTCTCCTAGATTTTGGAGGAGCATTTGGGGGATGGGGATTTGATTGCATTCAGTGGCAAGAGCGTTACTAAGGTCAGGATGTTGAATGGCCACCACCCCTCCTTATCATCCCCAACTTCCCAACTCATCTCAAACATATTGGATGGAGCCCCACTGTGTTCATTCCACTGCTCCACAGCTCAATACTGGGGGGCTTTAAACCCCTCTAGCCCAGGCCTTGCATTAGACATAACGTCAGTATTTCATATTTATCTGCTCCAGAGAGTCCTATTATATTGGCAATACTACTCTAGAGGGACTAGACAAGCTGTGTCTGTGTGTGTGTGTATGTATCTGTACATCTGTGTCTGGGTTAGAAGGGGTGTCCACAAACATTTGGACATACAGTATGTAGTTTTTAATAATACTAGTAATAGTATCAGCCCATCCAATATCAGAAATACAGTGTGTATTGTGTGTATTGTGGTCTTTAAGGACTGTACGGTGAGATGACAGCATGTGAACTTTATTACCCACACCTCGTCCTAATGAGTCATCTCAGCGACAGAACCTGCCTGCACTGTTAATGTGAAGGTCTCAGTATCAGTCAGTGTAAACTGTCTCTTGCTCTACACAGAAATCCCATCTTACCAACTCCACTCAGTCATCATCAGTCACTCTCCTAATACTCAACCAGTTCACCTTGACAACTCTCAAGGATGGGCTTGAAGCAGGAAAGAACAGCACATTAATGAACGGCTGGAGAATTGCCTTTAATTGTTCCTCAGTTTGACCGTCACTGCCGTTAATGTGCCTCTCGCTGCTGCTCAGAGGGAGAAGTTTGCTTTTTACACAGATGCGTGGGCCTGGTGGTCCGAATTTAGCATTTAGAGAGTGGAGGATGTGAGTTCACGTTTTTTTTGAGTGTGTGTGTGTGTTATAATATGTTAGAATACTTTAATTTCTACATTTATTTATTTATTTATTTATTTATTTATTTCATGTTTTGTAGACACATTTACTCTTTGATCTAAAAATACAAAGTTAGAAAAGCAAAATGCTGACTTCTACAAAAATGTACAAAAGTCTTTCTTAAACATATGTAGAGCTGAATTTATTTATTTATTTATTTATTTAATAAATATTGAAATGTAATATTCATGTTTTTGTTGGCAGACAATGTTAAAGTAGGAAACCACACGCCCTATAACCATATAACAGCTCAATTATGAGGAAAATAAAAATAACCAGGGGACCCCATGGGCCCGAGTCTTTGATAATATTTTGCTGGGAAGCATATCTCTCTCTGTACCGACTATTATGGCACAGATATCCCGATACCTTTTAACAAAGCAACCCGAAAGTTGCTCAGTTATTAATTGCTGGAGGAATAGAAGCATACAGCCAATTAGTCGTGTACTTTCTTATGCAGATGGGGGTCTGAGCTGCGCGATAAAGCATCCCCTCCCGACAACAAAACAAAACACGCAAACAAACAAATAAAAACTGCTTGCACTGAGTTTAATAAACATGGCATGGATTTAGAGAACTCATGTTTAACATGTTTGGAGGTTGTTCAGAGTCCTGTTTGGATGTGCAGACTACGTCCTGCTGATCTTTGGTAAGATCTTTCACGATTCCTGTGAAAGGCTGTGATCTACTTCAGTTTCATTACAATGGTTTATCATGACACATGAAGTTGAATGTACAGCTTGCTAAGAGGTGAACAAACATGTATCTCCTAAATAGTGACTTCACAGGAGAAGGCCAAAATGCTCTTAACTGTGAATGGAAGTCAATGTAAATATAAGAGTTTATTCCAAGTCATTTAGAACATTTCTATTGGTCCATTCTTCCAGAATTATTTACACAGGTGTAGAGGGAAGCTATGGAGGTCAAATCATGGAGAAAACAAATAACGGACAAAAACGGAGATACATGTTGTTGTTTTTTTTATTATTATTGGACAGCAGCAATATACTGTATACAGCCCATGACTAGCTTCCTTTATAGCCTCTCAATATGCCAATTCTAATAATTCCTAATCCTAACAAATATACTTACCAGTGCGATCACATATATGTTTTGAATTGGAAGAGGGAGGAAGGGAAGTAAGATAACCCTGATTTTACTGTAAAATGAATAACAAAAAATACTTTTTTGGGGGTGCAGCACCTATTAAAGCACCTAGCATAGCCAAAGCAGTTGCATATTACTCCGTTTACTTAATTATTTAAGAATTGCCAAAAAGAGTTGCACCAGTAATTATCAAATTTGGTTCCAATTAAAATCTTTCAGTTGATATTTCTGTTTTGTTCCACACCACAGAATGAAACCCATAACAGATTCATTAAAATTAAGCCATTCATTCATACAAAAAATGCTTATTCTTAAAGTATTATCTATGAAAAATTACCACATTTCATTTCATAACTATAATTAGGCTACTAACAGAATTAGGCATACATTTTTGGGATGTTTTTATTTTATTAATCTTGATTTCAGGCCAATGTCAATATCATTAAAGCCTTTTGTTCATATTTTGTTTGGTAATTAGTGTGTTGTAAACAATACGTAGAGTTGTGTAATTAACTCACAAATAGTTTAAAAATGATTTGAGGTTCTATCAACAAATTAGTAACACGTCTAGACAGAAATGTAACATCAAAAATCATCACTTTTGTTCATATTAAAACTCCAAAAGTGTAATTTTCTGGTAATAAAACCATTCTAACTTGACTGGCACTTGCAACTGCCGCAATTCGGATATGAATTCCGGTGCTGTCATTAGTCAGCTCAAGTCCAATGTATGTATAATTTATCTCCATATAATAACAGCCATTATGGCTTAAGTGCATAATGAATAGTAGTATGAATGGCTAAAGATGAGCATAAATGGTGTGTATAAATATATGCACCCCTTAAACAAAAAAGAAAAAGCAGGGGGGGGGGTTGGTGGTGAGTGGTCAATTTGCACATGAATTCACTGCACACACCATTACAGCCTGTCTGGAGGCCCTGTCTGTCCATCGTCACGGTGAGCCGGGTCTCAAAGATATCTAATTATTTACCAGAGGTCAAGAAGCAAGTGCCCTCGACAAATCCAAGAATAGGGTCCTCTCCTATTAATCTCCATTCTGTGGATGATAGATATGTGATGGGGAAAGGGCCACTCATGCCCGTTCCTGATTTACAGACCTGCATCAATCTTGTCACTCGCTCTCCAAACAATAACTGTCAGCCTGGGAGGGTAGGGGGGTGGTTCAGGAAGGGGGAGAGCGTTGCAGGCCGAGTAAGAGTACTGTATATATGTGAACTGATGTGTAATGTTGCCTCTCCTAATTTCTCCATGATGGAATTGGTAAGGACGTGTTTCCACCAGCACTATCCATCTCAGTGGAGTTGGAGTGAAGCAGCCAGTGGCGAGGTTGCTGACAGAAATGGGGCGAGAGGGGGGAAAGTGAACCAAATTGGCCACATTTAGCCCGAGTCTGCTTCCAGTCATCGCTTGAGTGAAGAAAATAAAACGGGGGAGAGCGCTACAGTAACGATACATTTGTTCACAGTATTGACCGTGGAAAACGCAGCCCGCCCAGATATTTGATGCATTTATCATTGCTCACGGAGAACGGCCAACAGGAAATTTTAGGCGTCGCTTGCATTTACGGACATCTGAGCGGGATGCCACTTACTTTATTAGGTGGCAGTTTGCAGGGCTGAAAACATGCCCTTTACACATGTCCACGTAGCCTCGGTACGTAATCGGGGGAAATACAAATTTATTTCCTTCCTCTGTATGTTGAAAGAGGAGGAGATGAATTGTCTTTGTCTTCGTGCAGTTGGAACATTTATTTCTGGGTGCTGTAAAGTCATAAAATACTTCAATCCGGCCTTTATGTTTCTGGAAGGCCTTTCTTTGAAGGCCAATGACAGGCATTTCCACCCCATATATTGTAGTGGGCATTTTTTTTGTTGTTTTTTTGTCAGGCTTATAGAGACTGATGAATAAGCCGCAGGAAGCAACTCCCTGAACTCCCCGAAAACAGACTTCATCTCTTTTACTCGGCCTCACTGTATCTGGAAATTATGGAGCAAGTTTCGCCGATTCGTCGGGTAGTAGCAAATAAATAGTGTATCTACAGTATATCCCTCTGAGTGCATCCAAGCCATTTAGGGAGGATGGAGTTATTGGGAAAAACTGTTGTGCGTCTTTACAAGATTATTTTAATGCAATTCAGTCATTTTCAAATCTCCAATGGAGCAAAATAAATGACAAAATAAGACTCTCAGTGACAAATTCATCTACAAGTGATCTCCCATTCCATTCTGTCTTAGTCCATGCCCACTGTTCTCTCTGAGGAGGAGGCTCTGTCAGAGCCTCTTATATAAAACCATGCCTGCAGTAAGTTTCATCATCCCTTTAGATTCCTTTGCAGCAATGTTTTCAAGACCTCAGTGCACTGTCTGATTCCCTAGTAAGACAAGTAGCTTAAAATGAAAGCGATTCCAGGTGTATTACAGTAGACCATCTTATATATTTGTGTAAATTGTCGCTGTCACAACAAGGCAAAAACCTGGGCCCTCCAAAATGGTAAATATTTAAAAATGTACAGGACAAGGGAAACAAAAAATACATATCTTTTGATAACTTTTATTAGAAGTAAATGTAAAAAGTCATTTTGGAGCATTTCAATTGGTCCATTATCAAAATTCACCATGAAATTTTGAGATAATAAGTCAGTTTCCTATTACATGCTTAAAAATAAAGGTTGTACATTAGGTCTTTGGATGATGCCACATAAGAACCATTTTTGGTTCCATAAAGATCCACTTTGGTAAAAGAAATCAGTCATTTATCAGAAATCAGACATTTTAAAGATTAAACATTTGATATAAAGGTTCTTTACCAATTTATAGGATCTTAATGCTCACATTTCTATTACAAAAATGGTTCTTTATGGAACTAAAAAAGGTTATTCTATGGCAATTCATTTTTTTGCATAATTTTTATTATATATACCATTTTTTAGCAGTGTTTGTGAACAATTGTAAAACAGCACAAATGGAGATACAAGGTTTTGTGTTTTGTGATTTGCATAAAAGGTTTATAGTATATTATCATTTTAATTTTAATTTAAGGGTTCAGTCATTCAAATTGTATCATACACCACCACATTCTGTGTCTCATTCCAATATAATGTCATTTGCAATCTAAAGCGACCCCGTCAAAGGTTGTATTTTGCTTAAATGCAGCCCTATTGTCTCCATCCACACACCACTACAAGAAGATCAGTGACTCTAAAGCTTGCTTTCTAAATAAATAAAGCGCTGGATTTGAGCGCCAACTCCCCTGTTTTCTGAGATATTGATGGTGAGCTGAATTAATGTGGCCTATAAGACAACACACCAAATCCCTGCAAAGCCTGGAACTGCCCTCCCTCTTAGACACTTGACATTTGTTTTTCATCATGAACTTAAAGGTCACTATCTACCGGAGTGCCAGCCATCTTGTTTTGGTTCACATTTGCATGAATTTTATTACCTCATGCTCCGCTGGCAACTCCGATTGTTTGATTTGAAAAGGAGGTTTTTTTATATTGCTCGGATGTTGCATATATCCAAACAAGCATGGATGCTTTACACAGATAAAACCCATTCCTATAGAGAGAAGAAAAAGTATGTCAACAAAAATAAATAAGCAAATAAAAAGCGAACGAACGGTTTAATATGAAGGTAAAGCAGTGGACTAAACCTACATATAGCACAGCTTCAAAAACCCAGAGGGAAAAAGTCTCAGAGAAAACTCAACATATTTATCTGTGAAATGTCTTTCTGTATAAGAAGGTCTTTTTAAACGTTTTGAGATGGCCATGTGAGCTCCAAGGAAATTATTGATTTTGAGGCTTGTGTACACAGTGTACAGACTTACTGTATTCTTTCTTTATATAAGAGGAATAGGAGCAAATTCTTTTAGAATCATATTAAAATATAATCATATAAAATATATATAATTGTTTAAAGAAAGGATTAACAGAGTTTTCAAACTGATAATAGAAGTCTTTTTTGTATTCTGGAATAACCAACTGTTTAGACAAGTTATACACATAACCCAAATATATGTTAGAAACAAACTTCAATATAAAACACAATATCTGACACATTTTCTAATAATTTTCTAGGTTTAATGAATTGAAAAAATAAAGCTATGATCCTAATGTGCCATTACTATTCTACTACATTGAAAGTAAGTGTTCATCAGCTCAGTAAAACAGTAATATTAGAATAAACACTAATAATAACACTCCTACAGAAAGTGGTGGTGGTTCTCCATCACTGAGTTCATCATTAGAACATCTCCAAAGTTCTCCTCTCTCATGGAGTCTTATTTAAAGTTCTCCTCAGATCAACACTCGGTTTGGTGGTAAATCAGGTCTTAATGATGGTAAACCCTCACAGTAATGTGTGTGTATATATATATATATATATATATATATATATATATATATATATATATATATATATATATATATATAATGTCTGTGTGTGTGGGTACGAACCACTTTTAAGTGGTATCAAAACTGCAGTTTCTGATAATCAAAAGTAGGCCCAATCAACTGCACTCCTAGCTGCAAATGTGAGTAATTTCTCATGACCCCCTGCAGCCATATTCATTAACCTGCCTGGCGAGTAGGCCAGTCAGATGTGCATTCCTATCATTAATATGCGTGGCTCTCTTAATGAGGCTTAACAGACCTCCATACCCCTCGTTTGAGTGGCTACGCATGCATGCAAGCTTGAGGGAATGTCTGTACCCAGGATATAACCTGTCTCCTGTCAACGATGAATCACTCAGTGACTGCTCTCAAATTCAAGGTGGATAATGACCTACATGTTATGCTAAACTCAGGTGAATTGCTAGATTGACATAATTAGACAGTATCTAAACCAGATTAATAATTAAAGCCTTTCTGGGTTCTTTTGAAAGCTGCCTGTAAGAGATGGAAGTGTCGAGAATGCAGAAGAGGGAAGCTCAGGGGGAGAGACAGAGAGAGAGAAAGAGAGAAAGAGAGAGAGAGAGAGAGAGAGAGAGAGAGAGAGAGAGTTAGGGAATTAATAATGCATTTAACATTTATCTGCTTTGTATCTGTAGGAAGCGTGGTCACTCCTGCTGTCTCTTCACAGAAAATAAGCCAGTCTTTATTATAGGACTTGTGGTTAATGGAGTCTCTCACATGATCGATGTAAATGTGAAATGTAAATAATGTCATCATTACGTCACTCTAAGCTGAAGGTATTCTCCTAACAGTACTACTAGGCACTACAAATGGCCATAGAGGAACCAGTTTTGGTTCCATAAAGAAACATTTTTGATAGATATCTTTTAAACTAGTCCAGAACCTTTAACCTGCATTTTAGATACATAATATATATATATATATATATATATATATATATATATATATATATATATATATATATATATATATATATATAGCACATTCTGAGTATACAATAACAATATATAACAATAGTAGAACAATTTTTGGTAAATTTATTTATTTTTCTTTTTGGTAAAGCTCTTAAAAAAATAATAATAAAAAATCCATGAATGCAATTAAACTTTTAACCAAACAGATTTAAATCATTCTAATCGGTTCTCCTAGTTGTCATGGGTCTATATAAAACCATTGTCCAACATATACAACCCTTAAAGAACCAGATTTCACTTTAGACCCTTTTGTAGTACCCTTACTTTTAAGAGTGTAGAAAAGATTACATTATGTCCTAACAATTTTAACAGTGGATGTGGTACTCAAAAAAGGGCTCTTTCACTCGTAATAATAGTGGAACCCTTTTTGGTGGTTTACTGAAAATACTTTTAAGGATATTTCTTTAAAGAACGATCCACAATACATTTCTCATCAATGTGAAGTATCATTTAACCAGGCTATAAAGCTTTAAAGCATTACTATGGTTCTGTGAGTTGTCATGGCTCTGTGTTCAACCACTGTCTCCACTAAAGAAACCTTAAAGCTATTTCCTGACAAAGAACCAGTCATTTATTTTTTTTAGTTCTATGCATAGAACTATTGACTTAATTAGCAATCTCTTAACAAACCATCTTTTTGTAAGTGTGTATGTTAAATAAGCCTTTACTTTAAGAGATTCTTCATACACACACATCTCTTTTATAAAATGATTGTTTATGA
This sequence comes from Salminus brasiliensis, assembly GCF_030463535.1. NCBI lineage: Eukaryota > Metazoa > Chordata > Actinopteri > Characiformes > Bryconidae > Salminus > Salminus brasiliensis. The sequence goes on along the minus strand of NC_132899.1, from coordinate 5,901,418 downwards.
AACCCAGAACATATTCTATGCAAGTGCTTAAAGAACCTATTGTAGTACCATTATTTTAAGAGTGCTTAGCTGAAGTTCTGCTCTTTTACTTATAAGAATAGTGGAACCATTCAGTGCTTTACTGAATATTTTTTGAGGAACCATCCCCAAACAGTTTTCCACCAATGTGAAGAATTATTTAACCGGGTAAAGAACCATGTAAACATTCTAGCAGTTATTTGAGATTCTTTGGGTGTATATAGAACCATTGCCTTAACTACAGAACCCTTATAGAACCATATTTATTCAGTAGTGTAACATGTTATATATGTTCATTATAGAGGATGTGTTATATATCAAAACCACAGACAGTGGTAGTATTTTTGTGGAATCAAAAATAGGTATTATATGGGATTGCTTAAAGAACACAGGCAAGAACCAATGAAGCATTCAGATTTTTTAGTTTTATGAATATGTATAGAACCATTGCCTTAATTAACAATCTCTTAAAGATTAATCAAGTGATCAAGATGCATCAAGTGAGGGTTCTTTTAGAGATTAGTCTCTAAAAGAATAAGTATTATTTTAAGAATAAGAAAAGTGGGGCTATTTTTGGTGCTTTACTGGACCATTTTCAGGGAACCATCCACAAACGGTTCTCCGCCAATGTGAAGAATAATTTAACCAGGCAAAGAACCAATTAAACATTCTGGCAGTTCTCTGAGATGCTAAAAGGCTGTATATAGAACCATTGCCTACAAAAAAATAGTGTACAGTGACAATCCAAATCAGAACATGTAATTTATTAAGGTATATAAAGGTTGACAACTCATTGCTATGTTTCATAACTCCTTCCACACTGACAGCATCCTGGAGTTTGCAGGGCTCTGTCTTCCAGGGTGTTTTAAGCCTAATGGTGTCAGTCCACTTTGCCGTTTTCACATGCGGGTACTGATCGGTATTGTGCGAATCACATCTCGCACTATATTATTCCAGAGTGAGAGTGGAGGCCCGGCGAGTTTGGTATAATAGCCGAGGAGAGGATGCACAAATAAAATGACCACCTGCATTGATTTCCTCTCAGTGGAGGTGGCGCATCATAAATAATTCAGGGACAATACTGTAAATGATAGCAGCCAACACCTCTGAGGTCAGACAGGTAGGGAAGAAATGAGGTGGGCTGATGGCGAGAAGTCGCGGGCTGTCAGTACTCCAACCCCGTAGTGATTTTATTATTAATTCCCACTTGTGGCCACGTATGGTGCTATGGCCGGGCTAAGACAGACACTATTTATACAGGTTAAGGAGATCAATTAGATCGTGGACCTCCACTCTCTTCTCTGCCATGCAGAGAGCCTATAGCGGAGCGTGCTCCTGCCAGTTCTCCGTGCATTTATCAGGCCGAGAGGGCCTGATGTGACAGAGAAAAATAACCCGCTGAGGTATATTTACCAGTTTAGATGCCTCGGTCCAAGGGGCACTTGGCCGAAAGGGTCAATAAGAAAGAAAATGTCTTTATGATATTTTTGATGGAATACTTTGGAAAAGTTTTCAGACTCAAAACTTGTGCCCTGAGTCTCACACTGCAGAAAATGATATATTAGCAAGTATAACATGTAGGCTATATATCTAATATTTCCCAATTTGAGATTATTGAAGGCATTTTAAAAAATGTTATAACTTATTTCTAACTAATATTTAGTCACACTTTAAGTGTTTTTATCTACTAAAATCATCTTATTCTCTGTCAATTGAGTAAATCAGTTTCAGTAGATAAAATTACTTAAAATTAAAGTAAAAATAATTCATTAATAAGTTTAATGATATCATAATATTCATACAACAACATGAACAATGAGAAATGTCCAATATTTAGACTACATTAAGAGAATTTCACATGTTAAAATATTTATTTTTCCAGTGGGAAGGTGAGGAAGGCCTGCACCAAAAACTTTTCAAAACTTCATAAACGTTTTAGATTCCAAACCCAAGCCCTAAATCTCACAATGGAAAAAAAAAAATCTACCTTAGCAAGTGAAACCCTCTTAAATGTAATCTATCTGATATTTCTCACTCTGAGATTATTGAATGAATATTATAAGATTATTATAAGAACTGTAATAATACTATAAGATTTTCTGTGGAGTATTCTATTCTATTGCTTATCTGCAAGTGGGGAAACACTGAAAAGGAGAAATAGCAGCTAGTTAGACTCAATTCAAGAGTATTTCACTTTCTAGTATGTCATGTTTTGCAGTGTGAAGATCTTGAACAAGCTCTTTAGAAGCTGCAGAAGAAATCTGCATCTGACTGACAGGCCCACTTAAGGGGCCAGCCAGCAAGGACATGGATCAGTTCTGCTTTAATAGAATCATTTTAATATCCAGCATCTTGCAGTTAATAATTAATACATAAATAAGATGATCACAAGAAAATGACAAGGCAAATAGTTGTGAAACTGTTGGGATTTAAAGTTTACCCCACCTTAATCCTCAATAAAAGGATTTCCCACCACAAAAATCCCCGGGTCACTCTCAGATCGTCTCGCACACAGAGCCCACTGGTGTGACCTGACATCTATCCATGTAATTCATCAGAACCTACGGTCCCAAAGCATATTGGATGAGCGGATTACATAACTGGCTGAACTATGAATATTTGATTTGACAAATCCCATATTATGATCGTTTAATGAGATCAAATCTCTATTACCAATATTTAATCAAGGGAGGTCGGGCCACCTTGGGGAAGGGCTGTGATTCTAAACCAAGATGTTGATGATGGCAGTAATGCATGCAGGACAAACGGATATTCAAGTACTTTGAACACATAATCTGGCATGTAGTAAAGAAAAATAAGAGGAATTATGTTTTTATATCAGGAATTAATTTATAATATAGAATCTGACCTGCAGTACAGAGTATTGCATATCAATAATCAAGCTTTGCAGCAATTAATAAATGGAGGTGCGTCTTTCAGGTTAGACATGTAGGTCGGCATGTGAATAAATGAGGAGGTCCCATGAAACCCTTTGTCCTTTTTGACATGTTTAAACAGCTGGAGGTATGAGAGATGGAGGTAATATCACTTAACTCACACAAAATGTCTTTAACCATCATTTATAAAATGGAATTAATAGAAATATTTGAACCTCCTTTATTACTCTTTCAAATGTGTAAAATCAGAAGCAGGTGCAGAAGATCAGCTGCAGATGATCAGAACATGGATGGAGAGGATTATTCTGGAGGAGTCTGGAGTCTTATTTAACCCTCAGATGTTTAGTCTGGTCTGATCTTGATGGTTGAAGTGAGGGGTGAAGAAGATCACCATCATGGCCAGATCCAAAGAGCTCTCTGAGGCCTTCAGAAAAAAGGGTGTAGATACAGAGGAGTCTTGGAATGGGGTTTAGAAAGATCTCCATCTCACAGATTTAAATTAAAGGCATTTCTTCAGTTGTATGTGCTTAGTTACATTACCGCCATCTCTCAAAATTGTTCAAATGAAGATTGAATCTGAATGTTTAGATGCTTAAATATGCTATAATATGAAGACTTGGGCTGTTTTTCACATTTTTTTTTCACATGACTGTAGGTGCAGCTTTGTGAACAGTGCTACTATGCAACTGGAGCAAAAAGCAGCTGCATATACCCTGTATATAAAGAACGATATGCTCCTTTGAAATTGGGTTATGCAAGATGTGAATATAATGCATTAGAAGAGCACCCAGAGAGCCTCTCATCATTATACTGCCTTTCTGCTGGCTTTCTTCTCTTTCCGCCGCCCTCTCACCGAATGACATCAAACAAACTCAGATCATGACATCATCAGCCGCCGCACTGCTGAGAAAGGCACAGTGAATTGACCAGCCTATCACTCCATGATGGTTTTGACATCAAACTTCAGAAATAAAATGGTCTCTAAATTTCCCAATGTTCTCTCCCTGACCCCAGAACTCACCTGAATAAATCAGTCTTTCCTGCTCAGCAGAGCCCAGGACCCTGAGGAGTCTGAGAGAGAGAGGGAGAGAGAGAGAGAGAGAGAGAGAGAGAGAGAGAGAGGGAGGTGGAGAAAGAGACTCACATGGGGGAATGGAAGGAATACAGTGTAATAGTGTCAAAGCTGTGCATTAGCTTTATAGCTGTTTAGATTTGATCATATTTAAACTATTTTTTGGTGAAAAATTCATTTCCATTGCGGAACAGCAGGTTGGTCAGGTGACATCAAATCAAATGAAGGTTTACTGGTCAATGAACTGCTTAAGTGTGTGCCCAATGCATTCATGTGGGGCTCACACTGAAGGAACGTGGGCTAGGTGGCCAGTTGGGTATGGGCTGTGAGTGGGCTTGTACATTCATTTTTACTGGGACCCAGTTGGGCTTCCCAAATGGGCTCTATCATTCCAGCCCACCTTCATCACCTTCATAGACCACATGTGCAGTGTACAACCCAAATGGGATCCATGTTTAATCCCTCCTGGTCCCATTACTGACCAATGTGGAAGCCAAAGGCAAAACTTTCTGGTTTCCAGTTCGGCTAGCCATGCAGGCCCCACATAGGTATGTTAGCCGGGAGTCCAGAAACAGTACCGTAGGATGAACACCAATAGAATGCATAAAATTATCAGGATCAAATAATGAATAAATAAATAAATAAATAAATAAATAAGGTACTTAAATACGTTAAAACCTTAAAACTTAAATAAAATAAAAATGCGACACATAGAAGAAAATACAAATGAAGAATATATAGATAGGAATAACTATACAACAAATATATATATATATATATATATATATATATATATATATATATATATATATATATATATATATATACATTCAATGTCTTTTGTTCAGGTTAAAATATTGTAATACATATCATAATCTAAGTAAGTACAGTGATTAGTAATGTTTGTTGCCCAGTTGCTCACACCTAGGGTATCTGCATCAGCGTCAGCAGATACTGTGCAACACTGATAATGCTTTCAAAGACATTTAAGCTACATATTACAATAGGCTGATACCCCTTAAAGACTAGGCTTAGACTTTACCCCACATGTTCACTAACGTCATCCAGAGTGGCAGCTTTTACACATTTTAAACACAAAAGCACAAGGTTTTCTCAATGTAGCTCTTTAATATGGGCCTGCAGAATGGTGCTTTTTAATTGGATAGGAACGGCAGTGGCTTTAGTATAGCATGGAGGCCCCCAGCTGTTAATATGATGATGCTGAGTTCACTAATGGCGACAGATTCCCCTCCACTCATCTCCTCCATGCCCACAGCACTGATCTCCATACTAACTAGCAGAATGCATTTTAGCACTCATAAATCAGCGATTCCAGCAGGCCTCGCGTACGAGCGTATTCCCACGCAGGCAGAGACGATTTGCACCAAGAGGGAGAGGGAGGGAGAGAGGGGGGAGGTGGAGAGAGAGAAAGAGAGAGAGAGGGGGTAAGAGAGAGAGAGAGAGACAGAGAGAGAGAGAGAGAGAGAGAGAGAGAGAGAGAAAGAGGGAGGCTCTGGCAAGCCCTGGCGTGTCAAAGCTGGGCGAGAGAAGCACACTGCCACCCCCACTAAGATCTTTTTGAAGTCCACCCGGATCCCCGTGCCATCTGGACGGGCTATGTGTCTGGCCCAGATCGGGGAGGTTGCCAGCAGTCCCCGATAGCACAGTATGGCCCTTTCTTTAATGAACTACTAACTGTCCGCCTTTTAAATCGAAGTGACATTTCAGCCCTTTATCACTGACATTTCCAAGGAGCGACACGTCGTCCACTTATTTGCATTCCTTTTCTGCGACAAGATCCTTTCCTTGGGTGGTGATTTGCTTTATTGTTTAATTACTCATTTTGTCCCTTTTGATATATCCTCATATATATATATATATATATATATATATATATATATATATATATATATATATATATATATATATATATATATATATATATAGGATATAATATAATAAATACATAATATATCATTTGTATTTGTTTTTTGTTTATTGGATATGAATATATACTATTTATTTAAATACACTATTTGTTTATTATTTATTTGTTTATTTATTCTTTTAAGCACCTGAGCACATAATTTGGTATTTAAATAAAATCAATAATAATCAGCAAGAAGAGATTTTACACTATATAATAATAATAATAATAATAATAAACAATAGATCACATTACAACAGATTAGGGTACATGCAGGTAAACTAGCTTGGGGACTGTATGCACTTTGCACTTTAACAGGAATTCCCTCTGCTGTACTTAACCCCTTAAACAGCCTATGGACCAGCCAGCCAGCCAGCGGGCCGAGTGTTATTACAAACCCCTATTACTGAAGAATAGCCCCATCAGTTTGTACAGAAGTCCCTGCAGTTACTGAGTAAGACATCCTGCTGCATTAAGGGGTTAGGCTGTGTTCTGTATTCTCCACCTGAACACCAAACTGCTATTCTCATTACTGAACACTTTGTTTACATGTTGTGATCCTGTTCACAACAATAGACCTGATCTGCCTCAGCATATTCACCTGAACACACTGTACTCCTCCATTTACACGCCAACACCCAATTGTAGTCACGGGATGTTTAGTATAGTAACTCACCTCATTTTTTTAATGCACATATTTGAATTTCTTATATTGAATTTATTGTCTGTTGTACTCATTGTCTATGCACACTGTCTCTTGTCTTGTCTACTGTGTCTAACTTGAGCTGTTGTCCCATGTTTTTTATGTATTACTGCACCAGAGATTTAGCCTAACAGTGTTTGATTGTACTGCACAACCCCTATATTAGTGTAATGACAATAAAGTCAAATTATATTAAATCCAGTAAAAAGGAGAAACAAGAGCTTCTCATTCTGAAGAGAGAAAGTATTGAGATCTTGTCGGTGAGCTCGGACAGAAGCTCGGTTCCTCCAGGTTTCTCCTGGACGTCGCCCAGTCCAGCCAGCACAGCGTGGAGGATGTGTTCAACTCCATCAGCAGCAGCAGCAGCAGCTCACCTGATTTCCCATCATTAAGCCCTGATTTACCACCAAACCAGGTGTTGATCTGAGGAGAACTCTAAATAATACTAGACTCCATGAGAGAGGAGAACTTTGGAGATGTTCTAATGATGAACACAGTGATGGAGGGAGAACCACCACCACTTTCTGTAGGAGTATTATTAATATTGAAATATATTTATATATACATATATCCTGCGCTTTGTCTGCACATACATGTCTTGATAAGAGCGTCGGTTCATTCTTTTTGAAAGTAAGCATCATTTCTCTGGCACATCTTCAGCCCTACTCCTGTGGCTGTGCAACATACGGCTAAACCTAAATAAATATGGGCAGTCACTGCGGACGCACATCCAAACACGGCGTAGCCGCCTCGTGCGGCAGGCCCTAAATACCCTGTTGAATTGAAGCCCGAGCCCTACAAAGCTGCTTCGCTCCGTCTTCCCTTTCACTGGCGCTCGCTCTGCTGTCCAGGTTATTTATAAATGATAAGATGGAGGAGCTTTTTTTCCCTCTTTTTTTGTGCAAACAGTCAGGGTCCACGATGATGGCAGGGAACGCTTGAGAACTAATGCCGCATTTAAATGATGTGGACTTTACATATTTGAATTTCATTTTCAGGCTAATGCCAGGGCAAACACGCTGCAGATAATGAAGGGACTAGCTGTCGTACAGAGGGCCGCGGTGCCAGGGTCAAACGCTGCTTGACTGGAATTGGACATTTCAATTACATACAGTTAAACTGATACTTTAAATGTGAGGTGATTAAACCGGCAAATAAATGTGGAGATAAAAATGTAATTTGACACTCTAACAGCTAATTTCACATGCATTCAGTACTTTCACTGATTCGAGCATGTGTGTGTGTGAGAGAGAGAGTATGTATGTGTGTGTGTTTCCTAGAAATACCACTGATCTGATACTCTGCAGTAGTCCAGTAGAAAGACCACTAGCTACCAGTAGAAAATGACCGTCATATAATAGAGTGTTTGTGTAGTTTGAGCATCGTAGGATATGTTTAGATGCTGATCTTAAAGCAGCAGTATGTGAGAAATGGTATGGTTTGCTCATGGGCTCCCCCTACAGGTATGGAGAGTGATTCGCTTTCACTTAACTGTTGTAAATACAGATCATGCTTTGAGCACTATCTCATGGATGGCTGTACATGTGCATTTCTGGACAAGCTAAAAGATCCAGAAGCATCATCTGAAGGTAGAGAAGCATGTGGACTGAGGCGGTAGAGTAATACTACAGGATTTTACACTCATATTACCCGGGTTATGCAGCAGTGTTACACAGCAGTTCTGGAGAGTTCACCCAAGTTTTATAGAGCAGTAGCAGCAGCGTTTTGGCCCGGAGTGGGAATAACAGAGAGGCCATTTGCCCTGTTACAGTCAGGAGAATAGAGGATCAACATCACTCTGAAGCTGCCACTTTCAGATGAGGGTGCTACATAACATTGCTTTTAGTGATGAGCAGTCAAAAATATATAAATCAATGGTATTAAAACTGTATCCACTGTCCAGAGAAGAAGGCTTTCTACTAGATTTGGGAGCGTGCATTTCTGTAAGGATCTGCAACCCCAACTCAAATATATTGGATGGCAGTTTTTCCACTGCTTCACAGCTCATTGCTGGGGGGGGGGGCTTTATACCCCTCCAGTCCTCACCTGGCATTAGGCAGCACAGTGCCAATAGGTCCATATTTATCTCCTCCAGAAAATCCTATTCTATTGGTAGTACTTCTCTACAGGTGTGTGTGTGTGCATTTGCACATCTGTGTCAGCAATGGATGCAACATAAAGTAGCTGAACACATTAATTAGAAAAGGTGGCCACAAATATTTGGACATATAGTGAACATGTAAATATGTAGAGGTCTAAAAAGACCCAGTTAATCATAATCTGACCAGTCGTTCTACTGTTGTCCTGATTTCTGGTGTAAACCGGAGAAGCATTGGTCCTCTTTGGAGTCTTGGTTCTTCTGAAGGTTACTTCATCTTGTTCTGAGGGAGCTTTTCAGCCACTCCTGCCATTGGCTTGCTCAGACCCAGATCTGTGTGAAGCTGCTTTGTGGCAGCATCCATTGTGAAAAGCGCTATATACATAATAATCGAGCATTCAACACCAGTATCAGTACTGGAGGAGAAAAAAGTGCCCGTCGTCGGTTTGTGAGTCTGTAATCGTAGCTGTGATCTGACGATGTGGTCTTGTATCCACTTGAGCACTATCACTGATTACCCTGCTGACTAATCTGTAGCCGCTGCGTCCGGCCTTGAGGACACGGAGGACAATTGAACATGAATCCTATTGTAGTCCGCTTTGTCTCTTTAAGATGGCCCCTTGAAGTGAGTTCACCCTAAGGCTACTCTATTTACAGACTAGGGAGAAAGGGGATTATCCAAATATCATTAAAGCATGCAGTAATAAAACTAGATCTGATTTATGAATGAAAATAGCATGCAAATTACTGGCAAATGTGCATGTAATACCGGAACGGAGAGAGAGAGAGAGAGAGAGAGAGAGAGAGAGCAGGCGTGAGAGTGTGTGTGAGAGAGAGAGAGTCGTATCACTTCAGTATGGAGCTGATAGTCCTTGATGGGAACAAAGCCATTTGACTAAATGGTTGAACACGGGGGTTTGCCTCCCCATTATAGTGGAGTGTTATCATGATCCCTCGTCGGAGGCGACAAGGCCTCCTGTCAGAGAGCCTCTGAAGAGAGCGAGCGAGCAAGCAGGCAGGCGGACAAGCGAGTAGGAAGTAGGATGAAGCTGAGGATTGGCAGATTGTAATTGGTGGCTCTTTGTAGGTTCAGCCTGTATACCTGTGCTCAGTACAGCCCCATTGATGAATAGGAAAATATTCATATCCCTCATAATGAATGTGTGTGTGTGTGTGTGTGTGTGTGTGTGTGTGTGAGTCTCTATGTGTGTGTGTATGAGTTGGGGGAGGTGTGTGTGTGTGTGTGTGTGTTAGATGAGGCTTCAGTCCCCGAAGCATTTCCAAGGCAGCGCAGGAGGATTTGGTACTCTCTCAGAGATGGAGGCTGAGCGAGGAAGCAGTGGTCCAACATGGCGAGAATTTCTCCTCATTAATCACAGTCATTAATATTGATTTAGAGTGAGGAGCCCCCTCTACTGGGGTAACCGCCGCATTTTCACACACAGCATCCACGGCTGCTGCGCCGCTCGCCTTTTTTTCCTCCTCTGTTCACACCTTCACTCCGCACTCCAGCATTAGATCTGCCTCGCTTATTGTTCTGCAGGCATATCTGTTTGGATGATGTGGGAATGTAAAGACCTTGTATTTCCGCATTTGCCGTGTTTCAATTATCTGCATAATCAGAATCTGGCAGTGTATCAACATTTCATGAAGAATGGACCAAGAGAATCCTCCAAGATCATTACTATTATTATTATTGTTTACATTGACTTCCATTAAAGATAAGAGGCTTTTTTTCTCCCTGTAAAGTTAACATTTATTTTGGAGATAATCAGACAGCAGACAAGTAAATAAATAAATAAATAAATAAATAAATAAATAAACTATAAATAGCTATATATATATATATATATATATATATATATATATATATATATATATATATATATATGTATGTATATATATATATATATATATATATATATATATATATGAAATATGCTATATTATATCTATATGCATCTATATATCTATATCTAAATAGCTTATTTATGCATTTATTTATTCATTATTAAATCATATTATGTATATACATACCCGATAATGGAAAAAAATATGACAGGGGCACGCCTCAGCTGTTAACTCCAGCAAAGAACAACAGGAAATGTCCTTAAGGACGTCCACAACTATGGACTTGGTGCTGTTCTTTGACTTTATGACCGGCTTCCAGCTGCTATTGTGTTTTTCTTTTTTCCAGCTTTTTTTCCAGTTCCATCTTATGGTGTGTGTGTGTGTGTGTGTGTGTTCCACTGGTTGTTCCTCCTCTTCCCTTTATTGTGAGAAACATTAATTGAAAGGTGTGGTCTGCTGCTGGTTTGTTATTCTTGTCGACTTTTCCTTCAGGACATTTTTTGTTCTGTGTGTTTGGCTGAAGTGCTGACAGACTTACAGAGCGTGACTTCCTCAACCACCCCAGATGTTTACAATGTCCTCATCCTCATATCGCTCTGGATCGGCCTGATACATACGAGAGAGAATCATTGACCCGCAGTCTATTTTTGTTGGTTTTTATGGCTTTGTTTTTTTTTATGTTACTCTTAAAAATAAAGGTGCCGACAAGCATTTTTAAGAAGCGAAATCATGGAAGAATCACTGTCAGAATCACTGTCGATTACTTTGGAGAACATTTAGGGAATGTGAAGAACCTGCAAACAATGCTGAGATTTCTCATATTGGCCAGAACCAGAACCAGAACCATTGTTATTTTGTTTAGTTTTTTATAGTAATTGTTTAACCACATCTCCAAAACAGTAAGAGAAGTCAAGAAGATGACCTATAAAGATTCAAATTATTTAAATTGAATATAATTGTGTGATTTCTCTATAGGTCCATTCATCATGAAATTTTAAAAATTATGAAATAAGGAAAAAATCTGCAAAAATGAAGAGATTTGTGACACCAACAACATATATATATATATATATATATATATATATATATATATATATATATATATATATTTTTTTTTTTTTTTAGCCTTGTTTGAACTCCTAAACGTTAACTCATCCAGCTCTGACACTCGAGTCATCTTTTCCACCTGTCTGTAGTTATCATTAACAGCAGAGCTGCTACAAGCGAGTAGCTGGAAGGCTCTTGTTGTCATTACAGGCTTTGACTGCTGTATTATTGCAACAATGACATGCTCTTACACACTCACTGACAGAGTTCAGCCCTTAAACAGCACCAAAACAAATGTAATATCCTGCAGTTGGAGATGGAGAGAGAGAGAGAGAGAGAGAGAGAGAGAGAGAGAGAGAGAGAGAGAGAGAGAGAATGAATAAACACTGGCTGATATGGGAAAGGATATATGAGATTTCTGACAGGAATATTATTGGTGGAGTCGACTCCCCGACATGCCAGCCGTAATTTGTGTCAATCAAATTACATTTACCATCGCTTCGTTCCCGGAGCTGCAGTAATTTCTCATATTGTCTTATTTCTTTCTCTTCTGATGCACAAAATCCATCATATCTGGGAAAATGGATAAGTGCTTCGCAACACTCATAGTGCCTGCTCTCTCCATTACGCCGTGTTGTCATCTGATCTGTGGGCGAAAAGGAAGGGAAAAAAAAGTTTGAATAATAACACCAGCTGGGCTTTACGCAGCCTGCCTTCCAGTTTGTGTTATGAGCCACTTTCTACCCCCATAGAGGATGCGCATCAACAGGCGGGTCAATAGGTTTGACATTTAACATTTTCTGAAGGGGCCCGAGCGCCGTTCCTCGTCTTCATTCTCTTCATTTTTTATTCCCTTGCTTTTCCTTTCACCCCCTTCCCCCACCCCAACCACCCCACCCCCACCTTTAATCTCCATATCATCACCAATGCTCTCAATTGTCCCTCCCCTCTCTCAACTTTTAATTGGCCGCTGTAATAAATTTCCCATCTCCTTTTGCACCATTCTGATTGGCTGCACCCTGAGTGGCCTTTGATTTGAATTGGCCTTTTTTAATATATATATATATATATTTATTTATTTTTTTTATTTATTTAACATTTCATCCATTCTCCTCTCACAGTCCACCCCTTTTTTATACCCTGCTATTTCCTCCCCGTCCCTCCTTTCTTCCGACACCATTTCCACCCGTGCCGGCGAGCAGCGAGCAAATTAAGAGGCATGAACTCTGACAGCCTCTGCCACCGGTCGTGTCCACGCATGTCGCACAGCATAATGATTACATTACAATCGTGTGATATTATTCAAAATGACTCAGGATAAATGAATGATAAACCAGGGGTTAGGCCTCCTTTATTAGCGGGGTTGATAAGGTAGCTAATCAGTAGCCAGGCAAATGTCATTACATAAATTATGAGAGTGACTTTGATGTATATTCCCCGGGAGTTGGCGCAGAAGAGCGGCGTCCGTGGTGGCCTCGTCTCCGACGCTGCTTACAGGGGTGGCAGGAGAAGAAAGAGAAAATATTTATTCTGTCTCATTACTCGCCCGCTTCCGCCTACATGTGTAATTGTGCTTGCGAATTCAAAGGGCATGGGACAGAGCAGCAGACTGACGTCTAGGTGAGATTGGAGGGAAATATGGTTTTCAAACCATCTCATTGTCAGGACAGGTCACTGGTAGTGTGAACTGTGTGCTGTGTTACACAATCAATTGTGCTGATTTAGCAAATATCTGGTTTATCTCTCATTAGACCAATATTTACATGTGATTTTTGAGGGAACACCGTGGGGACAAGATGTCTGAGTACTGAAAAAGAAAGGAAAATACTTCTGTTTTGAAATTATTTACAAAGTTTACAATTCTGTAAAATATAAATTAGCGTAACAATTTGAGTAAAAATACAATCTTAGATGTTTTATCACAAATGCAAACATTTTAGTGTTATCATGCACTTCCCCTTTATTTTTAAGGGATTGTAGAATCATTGAAGGGTCACATTGCAGCTTGCTGAACTGTGGCAGTAAAGCCTAAAAGCTAAAAGCTAACACAAGGCCAACCGGGCACAATCCCTTCAGCTAGCTATCAGCATATGCAGTGCTGAGAGGACCCAGAGAGGACAGCAACAGCAATCTCAGCAATAGAGCAGAAAAACAGGAGCAAGCCGAAAAATATCCCTTTACTTGTTCTTGTTACATTGTTAAGCTAAGCTAAGCTAGGCTAGGCTAGGCTAACGTAAATAACAGGGTTGTCAATAGGCATGTAAAACCTTATCAGAGCATTTTTATACATTTTTATAGTATTGACATTCTATTTATATCATAGCTATCGTCAATACTTAAAACAAATAACAAATATTATTGGTTTATTGTTAAATATTATATTGGTTTATGTTATATTATATTTTATATATTATATAATATATTATATTGGTTTATTATTATGTTTTTTTCTGCTTCTTTTTTTTGTCCAGTCCAATTAATTCCATCAGATAAAATTAAATACTGGGACACTGGAACTATTGTTAGTTAGATTTTATATTTATGGCATTATCTTTATTGCTCTCTGTTTTTAAGGCCCCATTGTTGATCACATCCAGTGAAATTGACAAATACTTAATAATCCTTAAAATCATTTTTATAGCAGAATTAACGAGAATTGGCATGTCATACTCCTGGGCTCCTCCTACAGTTGAAAAGTGGAATTTGCCCACTTTTCTGCCCATTTCTCAGTCAGTGGAGCATCAGTATTATTTTAGGATGCTGTTTTAGGTAAAAATGCAGCTTTAAAATCAATAATATTACCATGTAGTTCTAACACACAGTTTTGACTCCATATTACGTTTATTATTTTTTCAACCAACAGCTTTAATCGAACACAGAGCAGATGACTGCTTAGCTGTGAGAAATTCTAGCGCACACTGATGACTTCACTCGTCCTGAACCCTCTCGATCCCTGGCGGTATGACGTCACTCGGCGGCTGACTGGCGGGCGGCGCTCGTCTGCTGCTTTGTGGCCAGAACTCTCCCAGGCCTGTGCTGGAGACATGTGTGCATGTGTGTGGATGTGTGTTTTCTGCCCGTGTTCACACTGTATTGTTTTGGCCCCAGGCGAGGCTGAGGGCTGTGGGGACATCCCAGGTGCTGCAAGAGTGGCTGTTTTTGATGCCATTACAGCACTAGGTGGTCACACAAAATGAGCCAGATTCAGAAATCATAAAGTATTAAAAAGAAACCAACATGCATTTGGCTTTTATTGCAGTCTGTGGAAGTACTAGCATTTTAATGTAGCACCTTTGTTCAGGTAGCACTGATTAATGTCACAGCCCAGAGTTACAGACTGTTCATTAAAGACGTCCCTCAACTTTCCAGCAGTTCAGATTTTTCGTTCTCAGTTTCTACCCTGACCTGGTCATTATGTAACAGCTTTAGTTAGTCGTGGAGGGTTTTACATCAGCATTAACAGTTGAGGCAGGTCCAAGGGAGGGTGGCCAGACGCCTCACCACAAACTAAACCATTGCCCTGCAGGCGTGGCTGAGTCTCTGCCCCCCAGGCAGCAGTGAAAGACTGCCCCCCAGGCCACACTGAAGGGCCGAAGGGGCTGATCAGCAGGGGCTGAGTCTCCATCTCTCTTTCTCTCTCTCTCTCTCTCTCTCTCTCTCTCTCTCTCTCTCTGAGGACCCAGGTCTGGGATGCCATAGTATGATCTACAGGGCGCTGCTGATGTTGCTGTACTCACCAGATAGTACTATGGATACACTATAAAAAAAATAATTAGGTTTCTTTGGCCGCTTTCACTACTTCACTACATCAGGCCTTTTCTTTAGTTTGGTCCTTTTTGACAGGTGGAAACACTCATAGTCCATGGACTATCAAAAACGGACTATCTTGGCCCCGGTTAAGTTTGCAGCTGGACGGAACAAAATTTGACATTGGTCAGCGCTAAGTAGGGCATTTACCCTGAGTCTTAACCTCAGCGCAATACACTGTAAAAAACATACACTGAAAAAAGGTGAAGAATTGGCAGCAGGGTTGCCAGAAACTAACAGTTAAATGAACAGTATCCCACCATTGTAAAAAAAAAAAAAATATATATATATATATATATATATATATATATATATATATATATATACATATATGGTTAAATACTGATTTTAAAGTCAGATATAACTGTATTGTAGTACTTTTACAGTGTCATGATATTAAATTACATTTTCCTCATTGCTGATGTGCAGTGTTAAATATCTGCACTTATTCTAATACTTATAACTCAACTCCATCCGCAGCAGCAGCAGCTCACCTGATCTACCTTCATTAAGCCCTGATTTGCCACCAAACCAGGTGCTGATCTGAGGAGAACTCTAAATAATACTAGACTCCATGAGAGAGGAGAACTTTGGAGATGTTCTAATGAACTGTTTTAAGGAATATTAGTGTTTATTCTAATATCAGTGTTTTACTGAGGTGATCAACACTTACTGCCCAGATAAGGAGCTCTTAATTCCAATTACTTACTAAAATGTGAATTTACTAATTGAGAGGGATAGATCTTAGGGGATTTTACTGTGAGATATGATGATAAAGTCCCTGCATGACCTTTTGGTATATGTGGTATGACCTACAAAATGTAACATTACCACATTTTCTTAATTTACAAATTCTAGCAAATTATTGGATACATCTCTGATTGGCTAATGTGACGTCAGAGAGGGAGAGAGAAAGAGAGAGAAAGAGAAAGAGAGGGAAAGAGAGAGAGAGAGAGAGAGAGAGAGAGAGAGAGAGAGTTAATAGAGATTTACTTTACCTACAGTTTTGCTGTGCTCATCAGGCAGCAGATCAATAGCGGTGAGTTTGTGAGAGAGGTTCAGTGGGGGTGAGTTTTGTCAGTCTGAGGTTTAGGTATGATTCAAGCTTGCCTGAGAGAAACACAATTGATTCACCTGAAAAGCTGCACAGGGAGTTTCAGTCAATAACACCTGCTTGTGTGTTTTTGCCGACTAACATTTAATAAAGCTGCTAAAATGGAGAGGATTAAGTCAGTTACGCTGTTTATCCATTCACAAATTCACAAACCGCTCTTCCTGCAGGTAAATCAAAGTCTTAGAGAAAAGATCATTTTACATTTTACTACTATAATACGCTTTTTTCTTTTTTTGCCATTAAATTTCAGTTACATTAAGGGAAAAAACTCTACAAAAATGTTAGCCACACAGAATGCAAGGAATGAACAGCATTATTCATATTCGTAAAATAATCTGTAATGAATCTTTTAGTATAATTGGAAAAAAACAAGAATCCAAAACCTTTGCAAATGAAACTTTTAAAACTTTTACGAAGTATTGACTTTCATTTCCTTCACATGACTTTACACCAATCAGCGTCTCACCTTAACTTTAAAAACCACTGGCAGGTGAAGTGAATAGTATTGATTATCTTGTTCCATGGGCACTTGGTCAACAGGCACATATATTAGGCAGGAGGTGTACTGTCAGTTCTTGAAGTTGATGTGTTGGAAGCTGAAAAAATAGTCAAGCTCAAAGATCTAAGCCACTTTTGGATGCAATTAAGTTCAAGGCTATTGGCTTTATCAGAAACCAGACCTTGGTAATTTAGCGACTGTAGTGTTGCGACTCTGTGCTGTCTCTGTGCTTAACTAGCCAAATTGATTTGAGTTTATAGATTTCTTTTCCCTGAGCCCTAAAGGTAAAGAGGAAATTAGGGCGTGTCTCATTGTGAGGCAAAATAACAGGGTTGTAAAAAGGCTCATAATAATAATAATAGATACTATGACCTGAGGATTGTGGGTTTGAATCCCAGGTCATGCTGCCTGCCATCAGCTATAGTATCGTTTGGGATCAGTCACTGTGATCTTTAGTACCGGTATCGGTATCAAAATCCTGTTATCGCCACAATAGTACGAAGCTCCCTGCCTCCCTGCCGCACTTTTGACGAGCAGTGTAGAAGCATATGAGAGAGAGGTAGAGAGGGTTTGTGTGTAAATGTAAAGAAGCAAACCCCAAAGCGTTGTTTTCTGCATCTGAGTGACAGCTTTAGCAGGAAGCAGGCCTCCGCCATGTCTCTGTCCTTTCCTCGGCCTTGTTTTCCCCCAACCTAAACACGTTCACCAGCTTCCCTCTGAATGTGGAGTGACAGCAGGTAGTTAGAGACACACACACACACTCGCACGCTCTCGCGCATACACACACAGACGCTCCTTGTGCTCCTCCAGCCTCTTGACTGTGCTACATCCATCCAGATGGCACATGAGAGGCAGATCCTGCAGGTTGGTGACAGAAACACACGGCCGCTGCTGTTCGTTCTCGGCTGCGCGCGATCCGCGCACGCCCGAGCGGCGAGCCCTGTTTGATTCAAGCCCTGACGCGACACATGAAAGAAGGCGGCGGGACGTCCCGCAGAAGAGGCGGCGTGAGGAAGCGGCAGCGACAAGACGCTCTTGATGTGGAATCACACACTCTGCACCTATCAGCCTTCAAAGAGGCCGTGTATGTAAAGTATTTGCCGCTGCTGTCGTTCCTGAGGAGAGGAGGATGAGGGGAGCTTGCTGGAGAGAACGGAACAACTGATAGTCTCGCAGACTCCACAGCGGAGGGCCTTTGGAGCACAAAGGCCCTGTTTGTGTTATGGTGCGGGATATTTTCAAAGAGTTTGGCAGCTCTAATATAGGTCACACTGCTCACTATTCCAGAGTGCACAGAGTGTAAGAACGTGGATTTGCAGGATGGCTATGTATGAAATTGAACCTGAGCCATTCCAGTGTCTTTCACACACAATATAAAAATGAAAGATACTACAAAGGGTTTTTAAGCCTTTCTGGTTCCAAAAACAGGATATACGTCTGTGAAGAACCATTTACAGGGCTAAGGAGTTCAATATAGAGATTCTTTACCAATTTAAAGCCTCTTTGCACTCCACGCTGCTTGCCATCATCAGCAGAGCCTGAGAGAGCACAACTGGCTGTGCTCACTCTGGGTGAGTAGATGGTTCTCGCTCTCCCTCTGCACCACTTCAGTGTGATGCTGGCTGGCACGGACCCTTCGACCCTTCTTCTCTAGAGAGGCCACCCAGGTGCTCGTTCAGTCTCTCATCACTTCAAGACTTGACTACTGCAACTCTCTTCTGGCTGGTCTCCCTCTGCGCACCATCAGGCCCCTGCAACTCATCCAGAATGCAGCGGCACGGGTTGTCTTCAACGTTCCAAAATTCAGCCATGTCTCTCCACTGCTGCGTTCTCTCTTCACTGGCTTCCTGTAGCTGCTGCCCACATCAGATTCAAAACCCTGACGCTGGCCTACAAAGCCAAGACTGGACCAGCCCCTCCGTACTTGATGGCATTGGTCAAAAGCTGATCCGCACCAAGAGCCCTTCGAGCTTCAATTACGGCTCGGCTCGACCCGCCATCCCTCAAAATCCACGGAAGACAAGCGTCCAGGCTTTTGTCTGTCCTGGCACCAAAGTGGTGGAACGAACTTCCACTGGGTGTCCGAACAGCAGAGTCGCTCGCTGTCTTCAAACCCAGACTGAAGACCCACCTCTTCTGAGAGTACTTGGACGATTAGAGTACTATGGTCACCTTATTGTCTTGTGTTTAGTAGTGTCTAAGCTTAGAGGTATCCTTTGAATTATTGGTCTATTCTAACTAGCTAAAGTTTTCTTGGGTAAATAGCAAAGCACTTTGTAAGTCGCTCTGGAGAAGAACGTCTGCTAAATGCCTTAAATGTAAATGTACATGTACATCTGTCAATGCTGGTTGACCGATGGCAATGCATCGGCAGCAGCTTGATAAGAGGTGGTGTCTAGTTGTCCATGAGTTGAAGAAGGCATGTGTCAGTCCACATCCTCCCACTATCTAAAATTGAGAAGGGAAATTGGGTCATGTCATATATTATGGGTACTAAGCTCTAAAAACCTGGTACTTAAAAACCACAGGCTCAGTAATTTAGCATTAATACTAAGTATATGTATGGGGATGAGTATTTTGACTGTTTGTGGTACTGTAGGGAAGAAACAAAATGGACAGGAAGACAATTAAGAAATAAATGGGCTACAATTAGGACCAGGTGCTTACTGGTAGGAAGAGAAATACACTGATCAGCCATAACATTAAACTGACAGTTGAAATGAATGAGATTTATTATCTGGTTCTAGTGGCATCTGGTGTGGATATATTCTTAAAGGTGATGAAGATGTTGAGGCAGGAAAAATGGGTAAGCCTGAGAATCTGGGTCACTTTGACGAGAACCCAACTGTGATAGCTAGACGACTGGGGTGTCCAGGACATCTTCAAAATATCATACAGGTCTTGAGAGGTGTTCCCGGTATGCAGTGGTCAGTGTAATGAACAGGATCATGGACACCCAAGGCTCTCATTAATGCTAATGGAGGTCCAACCTCACAAATTACCAGACTCTTACCAGGATCAGCTGCTAAAAACCACAGGACACCTTCAGAGGCTACTTGCTGCCATTCATATATTTCAAGATATTCTCATACTGGCTCCTCAAATGATTGACCAAATACTTGAGTACCTATGCACAGCCATCATAAGGACTTAAGTATGTGTAATTCTTTTTTAGAACTGCAGAATAAATAGTTTGAGTACCTGTTCAGCTGCAGCTCCAGCTGGCAGTGCTCCTGCTTTCACTCAGTTCTTAAAAAGAAGAAGAAGAAAAAGGAAGCTTGTTTTTAAATATAAGAGATGACTCACTTCTTTGCATCTTCTGATTTGACTTGACTGCAGCTAATCATCTCCGCAGCCCTTCATACCTCCCAGCAAGGGAAGAAACATTTTCCACGCGATTTCTAGCCAAGGCGCAGCACTGTCAGTTTATTAATGACACATTAAGAGTGATAAAAGAGCTGTGGCATGGCCGAGAGCGCAGGAATGGCTGTGTGTGTGGCTGACAGTGAAGGCCTCCTGGGCATCTAGGTGGGGGATCATGTTTTTTCATCTCAAGTGTGGGTTGAGCACAAGCTGCAAAGCTCCTCGCTTTAAGGCGCAGATTTCCCACAATGAGTGCGAGGTGAGGTCCTTTCGGAGTTCCTGAACTTCAGATTTTTTTTGTTGTGACTGAATAGTGAGCAGCTAATGATGGCTGAGGTGTGTTTGTGTGCGTGTGGCTCCATTTGAATAACGGTGATGGCAATGCAGGATTGGTCTATGTAGATGCAGTGGGGGTGGGAGGAATGGGGATCACTAGATGCTCCAGGATGCAATACCATGTCAAATCAAGATCTGAGATATATATATATATATATATATATATATATATATATATATATATATATATATATATATATATATATATATATATATTCTGTGCTTTTTACTTTAATGTACTGGCAAACCCATTTTGCTTTACTATTAGTCAAATATTAATATCAATATTTAAAAAAATAGCATATACTGATCCTATTTTCTGATTTTTATTGATCTTTTATTGATCTGATACTCCATATCAGCATTTGTTGAGCTTATTGTTTTTGTGATGTCACAAAAACCAACATGTTTATCTACTTAATCAGCCTAACGTAGATTAACTCCACCCACTTAATTTAAAGTTATAAGAAGAATTTTGGACTGGACAGCTTTTTGAATTAGGCACAATGCAGGGCAGCCAATCAGAAATGAGGTCATTTACTTTTTTAAAGGCACAGTAACATAATAGAACATGCTATATAAAAATGATTGAATAATTCAAAGGTCCGGCCAATATGAACGCAACAGTTTTCTATCAATTTCAGGGGGCTGAAATTCAGATTTGTGTTAATACTATATAATAATATCTTACAATTATTACTTTAATAATTTAATGAAACTCTGCTTCACTGACTAATATGATTTCACATATTTGTTCACAATTCTTGAATGTAAATAAACAGCAGAAATAGAGTCTTAAATAATATAAATATTAAATTACTTGGGGTAGAGGTTACGAAATCTTTGTGTGAATTTATTTATTACTTAATATCTTAAGTTTTTTTTTAATTATTATTAGTTATTACTTAAATATCTTAATGTTTAAGTATCTCATAGTTTTTTTTTTTATTAGCCTTTATTTAATAAACTGCTAGGTTGGGATACATTTCGCTGCATTATTGCATTATTACATTTCCGATACTGTAAAACCACAGATTGTCAGCATCAGATGATATAATCGACCAAACGATATATTGATTAGGCCTTAATACAGACCCTCGTGGCTATAATATCAGTGTATTTCCACATGGTCTCAAACACATCAGTCAAAATCTACATCTTTTTAAGCAATTACCAGCTCATATCAATTCTATTATTCACACTCACAGATTAAATGTCCGCCTCTACCCTCTAATCTATGACAGAACATCATCACTGAACTATCAGAGACCCAACCTGTGGTCAACATCTCATGTGCAGACTGTAGGTTAATTTTAGGTTAATATTCAACTTGTCAAATGCTGCACCTCAAGCAATCTCGCTCTCTCGCTCCCTCAGTCTCTCGCATATTTATGTGCCCTTGCCCTCATGGTGTGTGTGTCGTACACACTGCGCAAGTCCAAAGCATCAATTTAAAGCAAATATGTGTCTTTGTGTGTGTGTATAGCTTGACATAATGAGCAAGGTGGGGGTAGGGGGTGGGATGGCGTTGGGGAGAAAGAGAGAGAGAGAGAGAGAGAGAGAGAGAGAGAGAGAGAGAGAGAGAGAGAGAGAAGAAACTGATGGCGCATTATACGGGGCCGTGCTTTGGCAGAAAAACGCTCTATGCCTTTAAGCAACTCATGAAAAATGAAAGAGATTTGTCTGTCATCAGCATGCACACGCTCTGACCTTGACTCCAGACAAGTCTAACGGGGGTTCTGAATTTTTTACAGGAGAAGGTGGAACTCCGTGAGGTATTAAAGGAAAACAATAGTCATAGTGGAGGAGCGGGCACTTGGAGAGGGAGGGAGAGAGAGCGAGAGAGAGAGAGAGAGAGACAGAGAGAGGGTTGAGAAGATGCTGCTGTAATTAATTTGGTGTACCATGATTTCTGAACACAGCTTCACAGGCCTTCTCAAACACATCTAGACTCCAACAGCCTCTCACTCTCTCTCTATCTCTCTGTCTCTCTCTCTCTGTCTCTCTCTCCTCGTCTCTTTTTCTGTCTCGGCACAGCTTTTATTCCTTGTTTTGTTTGTATTGTGGAATTGCTAATGCTGGAAAACACAATGCCTGTGAGGGAGAAAAAAAAATCTCTTAAAACAGCGTCACAAGATCACAAACGCTCACATTCTGACTATGGGGGACACTGGGGAGACAAAAATCAGGTCAACAATCAGTCCTAATGGGGACAAGCCTTCTGCAGGGTGCTACGGTGGCTGCAGCGGGTCATTTCTTGTGAATTTTAGCGCTGTGTGTGTCAGAGTGTCTGTGTGTAATAGGTACAGTACGGATGTGAGGTGAAAAAGTGGAGGAAAGCTGGCCGCTGCAGGACCCTCGGGGGGGGAGTGTTGTAGAGGAGCGAAGGGGGCCGCAGTGGCCAGCCAGGGGCCCCTCTTTTTCTCTCTCTCTTTCCTTAACCCCTTCTCTGACGAGGTCACCCCGAGCGGAGTGGAGAGAGTAATTCAATCCCCAGGCTTATTCAGGGCAAGGCCAGCGCTCTTACTGACAACAGCCTCAAATTAGAGACAAACCAGCACACTGCAGCACAGAGAGAGAGAGAGAGAGAGAGAGAGAGAGAGAGAGAGAGAGAGAGAGCAAGCAACCAAGTTCCCAGGCTCTTCTTAACAAACCTCACACTCCACAGCACTAATCATATGATGAATACCACTCAGTGACGTGAATCTGAATGGGAGACTGGTGTAGTTAACATTAGAGACAGAAGGAATGTGTCTCACCGTAACAGAAACCACGCTGCCCCCCAACCCCCCCACCCACCCCCCTCAATTAGAAACCCACCAAAACATTAACCCTTAGAGGTCTATGGTTAATTCTGTGGTTTTGCACTACTATTTAAACTCTACAGTCAGGGCTTGGCCAAATTATCAGTAGGCCGTTAAAATTAATTCCATTAATATTAAACTTGTGACCCGGACTTTTGCTTGGTGTGCATTTTTAATTTCTCCTATTTGGGATCAGTAGGACCTAACAAGTATAAACACTAAAAAAACAATGTCCTCATATGAGGCCAAAAGGTCAAAGCTTTGAAAAATGAAGTATCAAGGTGCAGAGAAGCAGAAATGTAATGTCATTGTATGAGGATGCAGGGTCTCAGAATTACCCAAAAATTATCCCCAATTTAGCTGAGCCAACCCCAGTAACCCGCACCCTAAGAATCCCCCTATCACCTGTAATGCTCCCGACACTAGGAGGGTGAATACAAGCACATGTCTCCTCCAGTATATGGGAAGTCAGCCATCTCCTCTTGTTAAACTGCTGCCAATGCAGCATCAATGGGCAAGAGAGCTCAATGGGTGTGATGAGGGCAGAGAACTTCCTCTACCCACCCAAAGAGCGCATGGCCAACTGTGCCCTCTTAGGCTCTGGCTGCTGATGGCGAAGCAGCATGACCCAGGATTCGAACTCGCAATCCTCGGGCCAAAGCGCCTTAGTCTTCTGTCTGCTTCCACTCTGAGCCCAAAATTTCCTTTCATTTTTATCAACTCTAAGTCCAACTTAAAGTTATGAGCACATACTTATCTAATAATCTAGTGATATTTGGGATTTTATGAACGGAAACAATGCCCCCTCAAACCCCCTCAATCAGAAAGCAACCAAAACACTGACATGAACATGTTTGACCTATTTTCTTCCTGTGAAAATGAATGAAGTGCAAAATGTTATGCACCCTTCTTCTGCCGCAATGATAGAAATACAGCCAACCAACCACTTAGAATTGCCATAGCAACCCTTTAGCAATATTATAGCAACCATGTACCATTATTATTACCATATTATTATTATTGTTTGTTGTTTTATCATTATGTATTTTTTAATAATTACTGGTTGTTTACTAATCAGTGATTGTGTAAAGCTGCTTTGTGACAAACCAATTTGATTTTAATGATGATGATGATGATGATGATTATTATTATTATTATTATTATTATTATTATTATTATTATTATGACCACATAACAACAGCATAGCCATGACCTAGCAACTACTAAATAACACCATAGCAACAACCAAGCAAAACAATTTCACCCTAGTGACCACAAGGCCTAATTATCCAATAGAACTGCTGTGTTCTGTTTATGGTAGGGGAGTTAGCCGACCTTGGACACACCCGTTTCCCAAGATGATGTAAACAGCAGCTATCTAGTGTAGGGTTCCTTATTTTTAGTCCTAATAGACCAATGTCCAGCACACTTTGGTGGTTACTCCGGTCAAACATACCTAACAGGATTCAGGAGCGTTCTCTGCATTTTCGAGCGATTGTGGTTTTAGAGTTTCTTTATGGTTGTCCATCACCATCCGCTCACCTTTATTATAATACCACGCTTAGCTTCAGATGCTCCGCCCACACATGCCGAAGTCTGGCTCAGAAGACTACAGTATATCAATGCAAATAAAAGATAATATCCAAAGCCAAACAGACGTAACCTTACGACTGTGATATGAGTGAGAAATAAAAGGAAATTACAGTGCGGTTTAATCATTGCTGACAGTCACTGCGACATCTAAGAGTTAAAACAGCCAATTATAACAACTCCACATGTCAGGGATTACATATTTTGGCAATATGTTTTGCATTATGTGAGAAATGTAGGCGTGCAAATGTATTTTCCCTGACTGCACATTTACCATCGTGACATTTTTGTTGTCTCTTCACCCACTAACCTAATATAGTGTGAAGAGAAGGTAAGTGCATCCCGCACCCTATTTACATCTATAAAACTTTATATAGCACTAATAACTGACAGTTATAATGCAGCATAACTCTGATGAGGCCGCTTTCTCCTATTGTTTATGTGTTGTCATTACCGTCTTGTTTTTGCAGGACTCTTTTGCATGTGCTGTAGCAAACCCTGACCTTCTATAGACGAATAGGATGCGATTCTTACCAGCTGTCTGCGGCCAGATGAGTTGGCTGTTTGGCTGTGCTATTTATTTTTCTTAAGATGCTACACAGTAAATAATGCATGACATTAAAAGGGACGTCACTGGAAGATGATTAAGCTATTTGTGTTGGGATTTTTATTTATTTATTTTTGTCTTAGGAATGTGATCGGAATGTGCATCTCCGTGATTCATTATCCGAACGGGAGAATGCGATGATAACGTCGTACATCTTGCTCAAATTAATGCTATCATGTCTTGTAATCACTGAGTAGGAAATCATGTTAAATGAGGAGTAAAATTAAACATTATTAGATGAATTGTGGATCGAATTGTCTATTATTTTTGGCGTCACATCATATTATTTGTGATTATTTGGAAGTGATATTAATGGAAGGAGGGAAAAAAAAAGGAAAACCCATTCAGACGCCTGGCTTTTGGACTTTATTTCCATGCAAATTCCTGCAAGCAGCTTGCGTCTGCATGCATAGCTGTTGGCTGTTGGATGGTAAGAGGCTGGGCCTCATATTGATTATGCAGCTGCGCTGTATTCGCCGTGCACTCCTATGTAATACATGATGAGCTTGGTTGACTGAGGGAAAGATCCCCCCTCCCATCCCTTCCCTCTCTGACTTCCAGTTCACAGGCGTTACCATCTTAATAAGGGGGCTGATTTTGCCCCTAGGCTGAAGGGGGGGGGGGTTGAAGGGAAGGGATGGTGGGGTGTGGGGCATTCGGGCAGGTGTGTGTGTGTGTGTATGTGTGTGAAAGCGAGAATCACCCAGGGGTAGTTAGCAGAGATCAGTCATTCTAAGGGCAGGCTGGATTGAACCCAACCCATTAAAGAACATGCACGGCCTAGAAAGGCTAAGGATGGGACCAGAGTTATTACAGAACATGGAACATGTGGGAAAGGTTAGAGCAGCCAGAGCTGCCTTACTGTTCAAAATTCAAATCAAACGTTGGGTGTGATATTGAATTTTTTAGGCTGGAAACTATAGCTGATAATACATGAATGTGGCTTAATTAGCACTTAACACTGGTGAGGCTAAGAAGTAGCACAGCAATTGGTCCCAGATTATATTGTTTACTCAAGTAGCTTTAATTACTGTTATTACACATTAATAACCCATGTTATAACAATGTAACAACTGGCTATGTCGTCACTATTACAAATGAATGAGCTAAATTAGTATAGCTTGTGTAATTACACATGCATATTAACCTCAGTTTTGCAAACATGCAATTACACAAGTGCATCTCAAGAGCTGCTACAGTAAAAGCAGCAGCTATTTTTATCTTATTACACATGTATAACCACATAAGAGAGAATATGCTGTTATGTCATACCAAATACATGTGTGTAATTACATGAGTAACACAAGTTATATATAAGCTATAGCACTGTATGTAGCAGTGCCATACAACATTTATAGCAGTGCAGATATCACAATTAGTTACACTGTTACTACATGTGTTATTAAAGTGTAATAACAGTTTTGAGACACTTAACTACAAATATAAAGTATATAAAATTTTCTAAAATGTAAAGTGCTAACAGTGTTATGAAGTTGTTAATTGAGCAGCATTCATTACTTTGCACTGGTCTCAGCATGTTCTATCATATGTGGTTATAGATGTTTAATAAGCTATTTATCTAACCATTTCTATATTATATATAACTTCTGCTTTTACTGTTAAATTTATTAATATACACTTGTACTGCTGTAATCCATTTACATTACATTTATTTACATTTACATTTATGCCATTTAGCAGACATACAAGGTAACTCGTATTACAGAGGTGGGTCAGTGTAGTGTTAGGAGTCTTGCCCAAGGACTCTTATTGGTGTAGCGCAGCATAGTCACACAGACCGGGAATCGAACCCCAGTCTCCCACATGGTGTGGTAGCTCAGTGGCAGGTAGTGGTGTTATCTGTTGTGCAACACCAACCACTGTACACTGAAAAAAAGAACTTGTTGGATTTACTTAATTCAATAGTGGACATTGGTTGCACACATTTGTTTTGCTTCAGCAGCAACTTAAACAATTAAGTTAAATGAACACAAGTTTTTCACATTTAATAAACATGTATATTTTGTGTTGATAACGTGTGATTGAAACATGTTATGATGAAGTGATTTGAGCTCCTAGAACACTTTAATCCGTTGCAATTTTCTCACTTTATTCCAACCCTATTCGATAACTTTTACTTAAATACTACTGGTCACTTAAATACTACATGTTATCTTCATTTTAAATGCTGATATTATATTCAAGTGTCAAATACTAAATTTTACAAATAGAGGTCTTACAACAGATTGTATTGTTCTCTTCAAAGATGGTTGCCAGTAACTCTTAGTAATCTTTCAAAACAAAATGTCTATTTTCACTGCAGTGACCATAGGTAAAGAATTGAACTAACATTACTGCTCCACTGAGATATAAATCAACAATTAAGAAGTAATTTCTGTTTTACAGTGTTTTGACTCAGTCGCAGCACAGAAGTTAGACATTTTCTTTTAGGCAACCATCTTGGAAAATCAACACAAACCCTCTGCTTAAGACCCCTATTGTCTAGATTAAATGAAAATATTACAACTGTAAACAATTCAGTGCAATTACTGGACTGATTTAAAATGCAGACATTAGTAGCCATTAACATTCAAATAAACTATTACTACATAATAAACACTACTAGGAACACCCTGATAACTTTCGTAAACAA
This sequence comes from Salminus brasiliensis, assembly GCF_030463535.1. Taxonomy (NCBI): domain Eukaryota; kingdom Metazoa; phylum Chordata; class Actinopteri; order Characiformes; family Bryconidae; genus Salminus; species Salminus brasiliensis. The sequence goes on along the minus strand of NC_132899.1, from coordinate 5,873,032 downwards.
TTATTACCCATTTTACCTCTGTTAATAATAAAAATTAGCAGTTGCATGTCAACACCTTTATTTATAAACAGAAATACAGGGTCAAAAATGGCAACAATATTGTGACATAAGTTCAAAACTCTTCACTCCAATTGAATTTAACCAAACATGTCACTTCACATGGTCCTGATGGGACTAGACTGCCAAACTCTACAGCTCTTTTAAAGAAAAATATAAACTGAAATTGAAAAGTGCTGCCTATCAGAAAACTTGTACAAAAAGGAGGCAGGGGGAGGAATGGCCCCATCAACATGGCAGTTACAGAGTTGAATAAACTTTAATACAAGTTCCTAACAAGGAACTCTGATTTGTTGTGATTAGCTGATTATTCACCAAAAAAAAAAAAAACAATCAACCTTCAAAACATAGGAGAGCAAGTTTAAGACTTACAGCTCTCACCTGGAGCTGACCAAATCACATGTGAAACAGAACAAGACAATGTAATAAAAATCTGTTTTATAACAAGTGTTCTTTATCATTAAATCTAAACACAAGAGAATTTTTTTTTTTTTAAATAAAATCTGAACAGTGAACTCGCTGTACAGTTTTTTGTTTTGGGTTGCTGATTGTTCACCCTGAACATTTAACCTCCAAAAAGTAGGAGATTACTGTAAATGTGTGATTTTAATGTCTTTCATACATTAATAGAAGGTCCTAACAATGAACTCTGATTTGTTGTGGTTAGTTGGTTATTCACCTTCGGAAAAAAATAAAAAATAAAAAAAAATTCAACCTCCAAAACATAGGAAAATTTGCTCTTTTGTATGTGATGTGGTCAGCTCTAGGTGAGAGTACTTCTAAGTCTCAAACTTGCTCTCCTAACAGGAGCAGTTTTGTTCCAACAAAAAAAAGGCATTTTACAGCAAGGAGGTAGTGTCATTCAAATGTAAACAACTAAAGAAAATGTACTTTTATGGAATTGCTGATTGTTCATCGGAAAATTCAACCTCCAAAACGGAGAGCAAGTGTGAGATATAATTGTCCTCTCACCTGGAGCTGACCACATCATGTACACAACAGTGAGTTTTTCTTACAGGAGCAGTTTTGTTTTCAAGTTTTGAGCTTTTCTTGAGGGCTGAGTCGCATCCAACTCCATTACCAACTTTTGAATCACCTCAAAAGTGAAGCGTAGTTGTGATGGGTATCTCATGTTCAAGGAGTAAAAAAGTCCAAACAACATGGCTACTGCAAGGGCCACATTATCAAGGTCCTGAAGAACCACAACGCCTTCAATGATGATGCCAACATTAGAAGAGTCACTGCCTGGCGTCTCTCTGGTGACGTAGATGCCCACTGTAGTTTTTTCTATTGCATTCAGTGTAGCAGCCTCAGCCATGTCCTGTTTAAAGATAAAACATTTTTTTTTAAAACATTTTCTTAAACCCATGTTAGCAGAACAGTAGATGGCTGTAGCCAAAGACAGCCCTTCCAATTTCTACAAAAGAAAAAAAACCCTGACATTTATTTAAGCTCAAATGGAGAGGAACCTTGAAGATTTACATTAGTTTTTGTTTGAAAGATATTAGCCCACCAGAAGCCATACTAAGCCAATAAAATGATTTAAGATTTTCTTTTAGACTCTCAATTTGGATTGTACAGGTCTGGTACTGTTTGGGCAATGAACATTCAAGCAAAAACTAATGTTAACATTAACTTCACATTTTTTTCCTAGATGATTTTGATCATTAACCTGGACTTGATATACTCCAGGGCCGTAACTCAGTCCCAGTTACCTTTGTCAGCCCAGTATGGGAAGATGGTGTAATTTTCTTCAAAGGGATCAAAATGGGTGGTTATTCACTTTCATACAGGGTTCCTATTGCTTAAGACAAGTTAAAATTTAGACTTTAAGACCTCTCTAATGTCCCTTTAAATTAAATTTAAGACCAAATTCACAATAAGCACAAATATGAAAAACGTTTATTTATACATAAAACTGTCTGTGAGAGGAATTCTGTAAACTATTTAAAAAATAATTTTACCAATTATTTTAATATTTGAGACAAATTACAATCATCCTACTTAGAAAGTGTTAACATTAAGACCTCTGAAAGACTGATTTAAGACATTTTAAGGATAATTAAAGCCTTATTTTTGCCTTATCATATGACACTAACATCTACAAAATATAAAAACTGTACATTTGACCTGACCATTATGGACTGGACTTTTTATAATGTCCTGATGATATAAAAAAGATAAATGTCTCACAGTGGAACAGTGAATGCAAAATAAAAATTAAAGGGTTATTTCAGTGAAATCAAAAATCCATCCCTCACTCACTCACTCACTCACTCCCTCCACCATTCACCCCCTCCTACCCTCCCTTCATAACTCAGTCCCTCCCTCCTTCCATCACTCACTCAATCTACTTTATTTATAACTGCAGGTAGATTAGATTATCAGTAATCACACACCAAGTAAGCAATGCAATGGTTACAGTATACCAATCTTTCACTAAACAAATGCAATGCATATGTACTTTATGGGATGGAAGAAGTTGAAAGTTCTTACCGACATTGTGGCAGCTATGTTTTTCAGCTTTTTGCCCGGCTCACCCGATCGCTTTGCAAACACTCTCAGCAGACTTTCAGAAAGAAAGTCAAGCTGCGACAGAAATCTTGACTGTAGAGGCATTGTTGTGATGCGCTTGAATTCCGCATTTATCTGAAACAACATGAAATTATTATTAAATGACAGTCAAAAGATTTCAAGAGACATTTCAAACATTAAAAACAACTAGGGGTGCACGATGATATCGGTTTTATATCGATATCGGCCGATTTTTAGATTTGGCTGATATTTCATTTATTGATTAATTTCATTTAATTTATTATTTTTAGTATAAAGCTAATATTTTATTTAACTTTTTTTAAAAAGAGTTTAAACCATGAATAGTCCAAGTAAGGACCAGTTATCTGACTAAATATGGCTAGCAATTTTCTCAGGAGACAACTTTCTTTTATTTGCACACAGATGGTTGAAACCTAAAATGTTATGCAAATAAATGTCACATGAATGGTTGGTCATCTGGGCTTTGATATGGAATATTTTGAAACACAAACTAATAAAGTCAACCATTACCTTTAAACATTAATGCATTTATGACAACTAGTCAAAGCATCATTTTTTTTATTACCTCTGCTGCATAAAAAAGAGCTGGCCATCTCTCTTGTACATCACTGATCATGGGATCATCATAGACAATTTCTTGTCTCCTCAAAGCAAATGTTGCATCCATTTTCTTTTTAATTGTCTCTCTGTTGTTGCACTTCTTCACATCTGATAGGAGTTCAACCCTCATATCCTCAAGGGACTGTTCACTTTCTCCAAGAGGAAAAGAGGGGCAGTAATCCACTTCACCCCTCTTTGGTCTTTTAACATCAAAAGCAGGGGAGCATTTCTCAGCTGGTTTATGTTTTAAAGAATTCACACATACTTCAGGACACCCTACTTTTCGAAGATGTGTGCGATAGTTTGACAACTAGTATTTGAGGCTCATTTTCCATCCTGCATAGCCACTGGGTGAGCCTTTTTCTTTTAAACATGGGTGTCTCAGGATGAGTGCCTCTGCAACTTGGTCAAACTTACTGTCTGTAAGATAAACTGTGTGCTTAACTATCTCCTGGATCAAGCCCTCTAATATGTCAGACTTTAACTTTGGATCAGGAATCAACAGCATCCCATTTTCTTTGAAAGCTACATGGGCCTTCTCTAGCTTAATTTCAGCATTGTACGTGAAACGGGGAACGCAGAACAAATCTGGCCAAGAAGACCGTGATGATGTAGACTTTGAAGATGAAAGAATGATGGTGCCCGCGCCATTAAAAACAACTTCAAATGAAGCAGCGCTGGTATGAAGCAGATAAAAAACAGCGCTGGCAAACAGGCTCACGACAAGTATTTAACGTTACATGGTGATTCTCAAAACAATTAACTACATTTGAGTGCGATTTTGATAATATTCGTCCAGAAAATCAAGACTTACTGAACAAAGTAGGAACGAGCACTCCGACCAACTCCAACCGTTTCTTCCCACGTCTTCCTTGTCACGTTGAGGGCGCGAAACAAAGTCCCGTGCGGTATCGTGAGATTTAACATTGATACGTTATTGATTCACTTCAGTCGAACATGATATGAACACATTCATGTAGTCTCTCTGCGTGTTATGTAGTTTTTACACAATAAAATTACATGTCTGTTTAAAACACGAGACAGTTGTGTTAAATACACTCAAAATGCTTACATAAATCCAAGACATGGCTAGTCTCCTTTTTTCAGTGTAATATCCATCTGTAATACATCACTAGTAGTTACACTGTTACAATATGGAGTGTTCATGTGTAACTACACAGTAATTAGAGACACTTACTAAAAAGTGGGATCCAATGTTTTAGCAGCAATGCATTAACAAAACATAGGTAAACAATAGGAATGTCATCATGCTTATATTTCTATTGTGTACACACTAGGTGTTTCTGTGCATATTGTAGCCAATCTAAGTACTTAAACTCTAATCATCCATGTTTCATTAGAAAGTGCATAATTAGTCACATGTAATTAGATGTTGTGCAGCAAAGGTTTATTGTTGCAATGTAAGCACATGTTTGCAAGGTTGTGAGCCCAAATACCCCAGTAGTATGGTTGACCCTGTGCCCTGACATTGGCTTTATAAAAGATGGGACATGTGAAAAGAAGGGTTGTGTTGTTTATAATGTAATATATAAGCGTAAAATGTGTATAACGGGAATATATCGTATATGTGACAGTATACAGTATATAAGCATGTAATGTGTAAAATGGCATATAGTATATATGACAGTATACAGTATATATTGCATAATTTAAATATTGTGTATATGAAAGTATACAGAATATATTGTATAATGTATATGTGACAATATGTAGCATAAATGACAGTATACAGTATATATTGTATAATGTGTAAAATTGGAATATATAGTATACAGTATACAGTGTATGTGTGTGTACAGTATACAGTGTATAAGCGTATAATGTGTATAATGGCATATAGTATATTTAACAGTATACAGTATATTGTATAATATAAATAATGACAATATATAGTATATATGAGAGTATGCAGTATATATTGTATAATGTGTATAATGGGGATATATAGTATAGTATAGTAGTAGTAGTATGATTGACCCTGTGCTCTGACCTTAGCTTTCTAAAAGATAGGACATGTGAAAAAAAGGGTTGTGTTGTTTATAATGTAATATATAAGCATAATAAGTGTATAATGGCAATATATAGTATAAATGACACTATATAGTATTTAGTGTATAATGTGTATAATGGGAATATATAGTATATATGACAGTATACAGTTTATAAGCATATGTGTATGATGGCATATAGTATTATATTGTAGAATGTGTATAATGACAATATATAATATATGTGACAGTATACAGTATATATTGCATAATTTAAATATTGTGTATATGAAAGTATACAGAATATATTGTATAATGTATATGTGACAATATGTAGCATAAATTACAGTATACAGTATATATTGTATAATAAAATTGGAATATATAGTATACAGTATACAGTGTATGTGTGTGTACAGTATATATTGCATAAGCGTATAATGTGTATAATGGCATATAGTATATTTAACAGTATACAGTATATTGTATAATATGAATAATGACAATATATAGGATATATGAGAGTATGCAGTATATATTGTATAATGTATATAATGACAATATTCAGTATATATGAGAGTATACATTATATATTGTATAATGTAAATAGTGACAATATATAGTATATATGACAGTATACAGTATATAATGTATATAATGAAAGCCACAGTAATGGGCTTACTTTCAAAACCACTACCAAAACCACAAGTAGACTTCGTAGAAGACCATCTTCTACTTGGTTCAATGGTAGAAGAACTGCCAAAGGGTACAAGACTTGTCCAACAATTTTTATTCCTGCCTGGTCAGACTATCAAATCTTCAGTTTTCAGAGTGTGGTTGTGTTATCTACTATGCTATCCATAACAGTGAGTGGAAAGAAATGAAAATGCCCACCATTAGCAAAATGAAAAATTCCTTATTATGAGGCATAATTCCAATACTGCGCTGCTGGAAATGATTACATTTCTTCATTTTTCAAAACTAATAATTTGTTGGTCACTGATATCGCACACTTGATATATTCTTAAAATATACCATGAAAATTTCTTTTTTTTTGGCTCCTCATTGCAAAAAGGTCATCTAATAGTGTATTCTACTCCATTCACAAGCACTGTTCAATAAAATATGCAGAACTATATGAGCTCCATCACCTCAATAGTTAATCAAAAAGCTTCGAACCGCCAGTCTAATTTAAACTTCCTTTCAACAGGACTTTCCAAATCCACTAATCTCAGTCAAACTTATTTCCACCGCAGCAGTGGAAGCCCAGAGAGAGAGGAGCCAGTCTCAGGTGAGAGGGAGAGAGCTAATTTCCCATCCTGAGCTCAAACCTGATCCAGGTCTGAACATAAAGCACTGTCATTACACTCTAAAGTGAATAATGGCCGTTCTCTCCTGGCGATGTAAATTTGGGGAGTGATCTGCTAATCGCTCTGCTCTGCTGTTTGATGGCTGTGCTCCCTGCGCTGAGGGCTCGTCAATAGTGGCTCAGTAATTAACGGAGTGGCATGGAACTGGAGGGAGATCAGACAGCGGGATTAGTTCTGCCAGGTTCTCCTCACGAGTCGATATGGACGCAGGCTGGAGCTCCAGCGCCTCTGCACTCATTAACATACCTACACCAGATAGCGCTCACACAAATTAGCTTGAGTGTCTCTCCCTCTCTCTCTCTCTCTCTCTCTCTCTCTCTCTCTCTCTCTCTTTCTTCCTCTGTCATCCAGTATTTCATTACAGTTGCAAGTGACCAAAGCACTTCACCCCAGCAGTCTGAAAGTAGTGTTTTGAGGAAATAGCCTCATAACCAGACTGGTGGCCAGCAGTACTTTTGCAGTAGGTACATTTGAAATGGGCCTTTTTATAACTCATTGATATTGCTTTAACGGCCTGCAATCGATTAGCTTTATCTAGCATTGCATTTGGATTGTCCGTAGTGGTTTGCCACAAGTGTTTGCCATCTGAAAACAATGTCAGAGCCTATTAGAGAGGATGAAATGGCAACAATATGTTTGTGGACACCCCTTCTAATGAATGCATTCAGCTACTTTAACCTCTTAACAAGGCATATTACACTAAGATGTATTACTCAGCAACTACAGGGACTTCTGTACAAACTGCTGGGGCTGTTCTTTGGTAATAGTAAAGTATGCAATAACACTTGCAGGCCATGGGCTGTGCAAGGGGTTAAGTTGCACCCATTGCTGACACAAACGCCCAAATGCCAATAAAATAAGACTCTCTGGAGCAGATACACATAAACATATTGGGTCTATGTCCAATGCCAGGTGTAGATTAGAGTGGAACAAAGCCCTCCAGCATTGAGCTGTGGAGCAGTGGAAGAGCTGTGTTCTCTGAAATGATAGTGCTCATAACTCATCTCAGTATTTCTGGGATGAGCTAGGGAGTGGGGGATGAGTTAGGGTGGTGAATGCAATGCTTTAGTATCTAGTAGAGTGTTTCCCCTGGACAGTAAAGATGGTTATTTCAACAGAGGAAGGATAAACTCTTTTTAATGCTCTTGATTTCAGAAGAAACAGTGGTTCTGAAAAGCAACAGATTTCAGTTAATGAAGAAAACCTGAACACATTTGAACTGACAGTTATTTGCATAGTTGCCTAGTTATTGTTCACCAAAAATAAAAGAATGCTTTGAAATATTACACAGTAGTATTATATTATATATATTTTTATACAAACTCACATAATTGTATTAATGTAACTGAGATGTAAAAAATGATTTTATGTAATGTCTCATGTTGTCATCCTGAGAATCTGTAAAAAAATCCAAGAGAGAAATATGTCATGGAAACAGTATTTTTGTTTTTTTAAGTTTTAAATAGTCAGTGTTCACTTTGGGACTTTTTTATGGGATGGTTCTGATAAAAAAAAGTTAGTCTAGAACTATCAAAGATACAGTTTCTAAATGTATCAGTGGTGGATTAGGTCTGATAAGGTCACGGAATTAGAGAAATCTTTGTTTTATATATACTATAGATGTGAGTGAATATTGTTTCATTATTAAAAAGTTAGTCTGGAACTACCAAAGATATGGTTGATGAATGTATCAGTGGTGGATTAGGTCTGATAAGGTTAAGAAATTAGAGAAATCTCTGTTTTTATATGTACTATTAGTTAGTTTGTTTTTTGTTTTTTTTCATACATTATACATTATATGACCCTTATATGATCAACAAAATGCCCATGTCCCCATACTTGTCCCCATACTCCTGCACTGGACTGTAACTACACCCATCCTGTGTGTAGTTTGAGCTTATTGGACTTCATAAATGAGCAGATGTGAGTGAATATTGTTTCACATACTAACACAAGTTAGTCTGGAACTACCAAAGATATGGTTTTTTGAATGTATCAGTGGTGGATTAGGTCTAGAAAAGACTGAAATATTAGATGAATCTTTATTATTTTCTTTAAAATGTATCTTAAAAAAATAATTTCTAATCAAAATCCACGATGAACATATGTTACAGGCACCAAAATGCCCATGTGCCCATATGCTTACAATCCTGCATCGGACCGTAACTACAGCCACCTTTTCCACTGGACTTCATGACTTACTAGATGTGAGTGGATATCGTTTCATTATTATTCTACTTTTATTACCCAGGTCTGATTGAAAAAACAAAGTGGCACAGCACTTTTCTGTGAGAGTTAAGCCATTAAACTCTGGACTTTGAGTGTTCAAGCAGGTCGAGGAGTGCTCAACACGGCCAAGACTCCATTCACCATTCAGCCGTCTTACATTTTATTACAGCGTACAGCCGGCCCCAGCAGGGCACGCTACCTTTACAGCATTACGGTTATGAAGTGGAATAGGTCAGTGTGCGGATGGTTGAAAAGGTGCTCCTGCCGGCTGCAGCGCATTACATGCTTAACCTATCATACACAATTACTGTTTGGAAGGCCTGCCTAACCTTTAACAAGAGCAGCTTAGCCCGTGCGTTTACACAGCTTTGTCCTGACAGTCTGAACAGGCCGCAGTGTGAACTGCAGTATAAAAATCCATATGGCCCAATCTAGCAGGGCTGCTCTGAATGAGGCAGTGTGCCGCTGGTTTTAATAATGGGGCTTTCCTGTCTGTGATCGGTTTGGGGGTTTTGTGGCGTAGTCGGCAGCGCATGGAGGACCCCGAGCAGAAGGCGTGTGTTAAAATGATATTAGTGGCAGGGACACAGTGTTTGGACAAGGGGCCGTTAGATTTGCGAGGGACAATTTATGGTTTTGTGGAGCCACAAAAGTGTATTTTAAAGAGGTAAGAAATTATGTTCTGGGGGATGTAAAATGGGACCATTGAGAATGTCCACATGGGTGCTGTTAAGCCAGATCTGAATGTTTGAAAAAGATAGAGGGAGAAAAAGAAAGTGAGGAAAAGTAAAAGTTTGTTTTGTTTGTGATTAAATGGCTGTACTGCTCATTTTACAGGAGCCGTAATGAACACTGTGTGTTATAAATCATATAAATCATATAAACTGTAGTACATATAATTCTATAGGTTCTGACACAGAAAATGACATTATTATTTATTTGTTATTTAATTTTATCTGTGACTTTTTCAAAACAATCAAACCTAGCCTGATACTGTACTGTAAAAAGGGGTTCATCTGTTCAACCTAAAAAAAACAGAAAGTTTGGGGTTTATAACAATCAAATATTAACCATTATTTGATTCAGAGTATTTTATTGAGTTTAATAAATTCAAGTTCAAATACATTTTACCAAACTAAGTATGTTTTTAAGTCGAAGAGACAAACCACTTTTTACAGTACTTTTACAGTATTTAGCTGATGCTCTTATCCAGAGCGATATTCAAGGTTAGTCGTATTACAGAGGTGGGTCAGTGTAGTGTTAGGAGTCTTGCTCAAGGACTCTTATTGGTATAGCGCAGTATAGTCACCCAGACTGGGAATCGAACCACAGTCTCCCACATGGTGTGATAACGCAGTGTCAGGTAGTGGTGTTATCCGTTGCACCGCACCATTCAACCACAGTGCAAAAAGGCCTGTGCCCAGTGTTGGTGAACCCCTTAAACCTTAAAGCTGAATCTTTCTTCAGTTTCAAATGACATGAGTTACCTATTAATTATTGAACAACTCAAATTCACTTCAGAGTATTAACATGCATTTTCAGCTTCCCTGGCCTTCTACTTGTAGTAGAAGTAGCATCAGTAGATGTGCTTACAGGGGAAATAATGATGATATCAACACTCTTTAAACTATCTGAGATCCCCTAAGCACAGTACAGTGTGTGCATTTGAATTCCATCATTGTTAAATAAAAGTAAAAGAAATGGACAGAAAAAAAAAAAAAAAAAAAAACGCCAAAAAATGCCAACATGATGGTGGCTTTGATGGATAGTTAAAATCTGTTAAATCTTAAGTTTCTTCCTCTCGATCCAGGTTCTCTGTAAAGCTGCTTCGTGACAGCATTTGTTGTGAAATGTGCTATATAGATGAAATTGAATTGAAGTTAATTGACAAAAGCACTTTATTTGGGCCTATTCTTCAATTCCTAGCTAGTTTCATAGCAATTATGGAATCGTTTATAGTAGATACTGGATCATTTCAGTAGATACTGAAGAATTCTAAATAGATAATGAATAATAATTTGTAACAGTAGTTACAAATATTAAAGTACCCCTACTTCTGAATAACAGCTCTTAAAAGCTCTTTTCGAGGGGTTAAATAAAGTATTGAAGGTATCGAAGGTATTGAAAGATACAGTATAGCTACATATATTTAACAGTTTGCCAAATTTCAGTATAGAAAAAAGTAGTATTTCATGTGTGCAACCTTGCCTACTATTATGTATTTCATATGTAAAATGTAGAATATTTGAGGCCATGTATACCTGTATGCATACAAGAGGCCTGCTATATATCCTGGGGATGTTTTCATATTCATGCTGTCTCACACACGTCAGGTTATTGTGCTTTATATGCAGAAGATGAATGGCTAGGGGAGGTATATTTTAGAAACCCACACAAATCAAATAAATCTCACTTCATTATATGGCATGACTGGTGCATAAACACTGGCCTGCACCTCTGCGAGTCATTTTAGTCATGCTCCCCCCAACGTAATAAGGGTCATGCTCTCTTTGGTTACGCAGTAAAATGTCCTGAGGGCAGTGTGGTTTTGACTTCAGTTAGGGACCCTCAGCAGACAACAATAACACACACAGCCATGTAAAACAAGCTGGGAAGTGGTCTCTCGGTGTTACACTGCCATGGACATTAAATGGTGAACAGAAAGCATTTTAGGAGAGATAAAAAAAAGAGTGATCTAAAAAAGAGGAGTGATCTAAGCAGCACACAACATTTTGATGCATGTTCTTGTGGTCATATTCAATGTAGTTTACAGCCTTACAGAAAAGAACATCCTACAGATATCTAAAATATTGGTCTGTTCTAAAATTAGTAAAGTTGCTTATTAGTATATGCATGTGCATTGTAACATGCACATCATGACCAATAGAAATGCTCCAAAATGATGTAGAAGGGCCCAGTATTGGAAACCTGTTTTTTCCTTGGCAAATTAGAATAATGAGATTTCGGTAGATGGTAGTGACAAACCATGAATACTGTCGTCACAGCAAAACCCATGTATATAAAACACAGCTATGAAATAGCACAATCCCAAACCTCTTAACTGTTATGTAACAGTCTTGGCTCATTATATTTACGCCCCCAAACTTTACATACATCCAGCCCACTAGCAAAGTCTTTTCAAGGCTAAATGAACAGCTACGAGTCTGGGAGTCTCTAAAGAGGCTGAAAGCTAGCACTAGGCTGACCAGAGCAAGGACTGATCTGGTTATCTGTCACACCGAAGTTTCTGAAGTGGCTAAGAGCTAGCACTAGCCGACTAAAGCAAGGACTGATGCAGTTATCTGGCAAAGCAGAGTTTCTGGAGTGGCTAAAAACTAACACTAGGCTGACCAGATCAAGGGCAAATGCTGTTATCTGGCACACAGGAACCTCTAGAGCAGCTAAAAGCCAGCGCTAGCCGACAGAAGCAAGGATCGATGCGGTGGACTCATATCAGGTTAAATTTCTGATGCAAAATAACAGGGTTGTAAATAGGCTTGTTAAACTGCAACTGCCCATTTTTTACCTCAACCAAAGTCACACACTTACTATTTCTACATCAAATAACAACATAAAATACTCATTAAGACATTTTCTTTCTCCAATAAAATTACCAATTGAGACATGCAAGGTTTTCTTGAGACCGCAGTCTTATTATAAATGACATAAATACAGTCCATCATTATGCGTTTACCTAGTTAGAATGGACGAAGAGAGGCACAGGCCACATCATTTAGAAAATATACAGGCCCTGTCATCAGTTTAATAACATTCACCAGGTTGTCCTGACAGAGCATTGTAGAACTGGGCCTGCCGCCAGAGCGCCGGCCTTCTAAATAGATTAGTGACTGGTCAGTTGGACAGGCTAATGGCTCTATTACAGCCCCTTCTAAAGCTCTTTCCTAAACATACAATATTCAAGAATATTCCATATCGGGGCGAGGGCCCATAATAATATTATTATTGCTCTAAAAACATTAGTCCACAGTGAATTTAATACATTATTAGTTTGACTGAGCTGAAAATGGCGATTTGGCTGCGTTTGAGAGAGTGCTTGGTTCCACCCCATCTGAATGAATAAATGATGGCTCTTTGCTAATGGACATGCCTGCTTAAACATGGCATCTATTATTAATCCTGCACAATCTCTGACAGATGAGCCACAGTAACGTACCCGTCGCGCTTCTCTTTCGCCCAGCAAGTGAGCGCGAGAGCAAATGAGGCTGTTTTCGCTGAACTTAAACCTCTTTTATTTGAGAGCATTGTTAAGCCTGACTTAATGGGTAGCTTTTAAAGGCGAGAGAATCTGCTGACCAGAAACGTTCAATATCCCAGCTGCTGCTGCTGCCGCCACCGTGTTCGCTTACCTTTGCCTGAGTCGAGCAGAAATGTGGCTTTAATTAGCGGGGAAGAAGTCCTATCAAAGCTGCACTCGCATTAAATATTCAGCTTTCTTTTCCTCGCAGATCAAGAGGGCTTAAACAGAAGCTATTCTTGACTTTAAACTGTCTTAAAAAAGGAGGAATACATGTGAGACTGGAAAGGGGGATGAAACTGTAGCTTGTTAGGTTATAACCTAACTTGCTATTTGCCATAGCAAAGACTTCTAATGGGGCCTGCTCTCACTGAAGGAGGGCCTCCACTCAGACTCTGCCATTAGCCCTGTGGTTTTATTAATAATGACAGCTCGTGAGCCATTTCTAACAAGATACTTACTGTCCTCGTACATAAACACGGCGCACACATACGCCACCATCATTTACAACGGGCTCCATTGCTCCTCAGGGTATTCTCAGCCTCACCTCCATTTGGTTATATTCAAAACTGCCCCCCTCCGGGGAGCGCATTAGATTTGACCTTTGGCCCTTTCCGAATACCCTGTGGTCTGCAGTGCCCTAATAACATGTGGCAAATATTTACCAGCATACTTTTTAATATAATAGAGCGCCGCTGAGAACATTAGCACATATTTTCTGCTCAATCAGGTTTTTCATGTCAAGCTAGGTACACACCCTGGAGAAAATACAGCCCCCCCTCCCCTCCCAGTACACTGTGGTCTCCTCCCTTCCTCTTTCTCTCTCTCTCTTTTTCTCTCTCTCTCTCACTTTTCTTTCCTTTCTCTCCCCCTTTCTCTCCTGCCTAGCTGCTGAACCCGGCCTGCTTGCATAATCAGAATGAATGGGGGGAGATTAGCGAGCAGGCATATACATTTGAAAAGTTGGCCGTCCCAGGCGCATACACACCGCACACGGCACTGTGCTGGTGGCTGCTCACCAGAGGCTGCGGCTTTAAGAGGGGCACCGGAGTGTCACTGAGCACTCAGGTGCAGATTTGGGGCTATAAATGGATTATATCTGGGATATTAAGCGCTCAGAACAGCCAGGTGGCTTCGGGAGCCTCCTGGAGTCACACACATCCATTCAGACACACACACACACACGAAACAACAGGCTTACCTGCTACCAGACTCTACTAATCTACAGAAAACAAACCGTACAACAAAGACACTTCTCCTAGACCCCATATTTTCTGAGACAAATCATGAGTGCTCATGTTTAGGTGGGAAAAAATACATAATACATAAAACTGGAATTCAAGCCTGACTAGGGTAATATCGCTCTACCAAACTGTGCCATACAGTGCTGGGAAAAATACTAAACCCCCAAGACATTTGACACAATATTCTTTGGACTGTTCAAAGTCAAATGTGCAACCCTTTAAAAGACATGTGTCACGTCATGTCTGGCAAAAAGCCACACCGTTTCACTATTATACCTCATACTACCTGTCAAACATGGTGGTGGTAGTGTGATGGCTTGGGGCAGTTTAGACTATGCAGGACCTGAGGACTTTTCATAATTAATCCATGAACCATGAATTCTGCTCTCTATTTGACAGTTCTAAAGGAGAATGTCTGCTTTAGATCAATTCATGACCTAAAGCCCAAGTGCAGTTGGGGCAATGCAACAGGACAATGAGCCGAAGCATAGATGTAAAAGACTATCAGAACATTTAATTGTAGTTTTTATTGCCAAAGCTAGAACAACCAATTGTAGTCTGGGGGGGAGGCAGTTACCTTTTCACATAGGTGATATAGGTTTGAAACATCTTTATTTTCAATAATTGGAATAATTATTTATTAATTCATATTGTCTTGATCCAGATCACTGTACAATAGGAATTAAAGCTTAATTAGGGTAATATCTCTCTAAGTGATCCACCAGGCAGTCTAAAAAGTAGAAAAAAAAATAAAAAATACTAGACCGCCAAAACATTTTGGATAATATAATGTGGACTGACCAAATCAAAGGTGGGGATTTCTTTGGAAGACATAGGTCAGGTAACGTCTAGCACAAAGCCTAAAACACTCTATTCAGCCAGAAGAATATCATACTTACTGTCAAACATGGTGGTGGTAGTGTGATGGCTTGGGGATGCCTTGTTTATGAATTCTGCTCTCTATCAGAAAATACTGAAGGAAATGTCTGCCCATCAGTTCTTGACCTAGAGCATAAGCGCAGTTGGGTTATGCAGCAGGACAATGATCAGAAGCACCTCTAAATAGCCAAGTGTCTGAGTGGCCAAGTCAAAGTCCTGACTTGAATCCCATTGAGATGCTGTAGCAAGACCTTAAACGAGCAGTTTATGCCTAAAAACCCTCCAATGTAGCTGAATTAAACCAATTCTGCAAAGAAGAGTGGGTCAGAATGCCTCCACAGTGATGTAAAAGACTCATCGCAGTTTATTGCAACCCTTTAAAAGCAGTTGGCGCTACCAAGGCTGGCGCAACCAGTTATTAGGTTTAGGGGGCAATTGCTTTATCACATGGGTGATACAAGTTTGGTATCAATCTTTATCTTCAATAACTGAAGTGATAATTTAAAAGCTGCTTTGTGTGTTAACTCATTTCTTGCGTTTCTGCTAAAATTAGTTGGATGATCTGGAGCATTTAAATGTGACAAATATGCAAAAATCAAAGCCAATGCATTTTCACAACACTGTATAAAAGGAATTACAGCTTGACTAGGGTAATGTCTGTCTTTCTATGTGCTGTAGCAGACTGTACCATATGTCTAATTTTCAGTTTAATTCAGCCATAAAGGTGGAAGGAAAGGAGAGAATCTTTCCCGATTTGCAAACTCAGTGTAATTCCCTTCCTCTGTCTGTTTTGATCACTCCGACTGTGGCATTTCAATTTGTTTCGCGATAAACACTCCTGTGTTTCTCGCATCGTAAATTACGCCGCTGTGAATTACACCGCCATCACAACAAAGTCTGCTCAAACTGATATTTCCCATTTCATATGCAAACGCACAAAGCATTCAAATCACAGCCTCCTCAGCTGAAGATGAAGTGACATCGCCATACATTATAGCTGTTAATTATGCGAGCACTAAATTATGGATAGACGGCAGCAGCATATGCCATATGTAAGCGTTATCAAACTCGCCAAGCATATTCCGACTTTCACACTTCTAATTGGCTGCTTCCTTGAAAGCTTCTCAGACTTGTGCTGCTCAGGCCTCTTTTTAAAATGATTAAAAGACTTCCTTGCGTGTTTTATACATGGGAAACGACTCCGTTTTTGATGCAGGCTAATTGACCAGAGTGGGATGGAGGGTAACAATCCAGCCTTAGCTGTGCTGGCACTGATTCGTCAGGATGAACTCGTCAGGGTCTGGGCTGATGGCTCTTCTGTCAGAACTACAGAACAGCAGGTTTCTCACAGGTGGCTTAACACTGATTGGTAAGACATGGTGTGGGGATATGTTGTCCAACTTATTATTATTATGAAAAACTGATATATCATTTTACTAATAGGCCTTTATTTATATGGTGGCACCAAATTGATCCTATATTTTGTCCACTTAAAGACAAACAGTGAGATAAATATCTAATTTAACGCAAATATATTATTTGGCTTTTAAAGCTTAAGGAAAAATGTGAGTCTGGTGTAACCACATGACCTCACATTGCAACAGTGGCGGCCCACTATCCATCCATTTTCTTATCGGCCTCTTCCTGGTCACAGTGGGGGTCTGGGGTCTGGAACCTACACTGAATCATTGAGTGCAAGGCAAAAAACCCTGGATAAGGCACCAGACCATTGCAGGGTACCACACACAAGCCGTCATTCACACATTGATACCTAGGGGCAATTTTGCAAAGCCAGTTCACCTACTATGTGTAGTCAATGGGTGGTGAGAGGAAACTGAAGTACGCAGTAGAAACACATGTGAAAATGGGAAGAACACACCAAGCAGGGATTAAACCCACTCCTGGCCCTCGGCGCTGTCTGACACAAGCACTATCTGCAGTGCCACCATGCTGCCCAGTAGCCCAAAATACTCAAAATCCCTTAATCTTATTTTCTGTCATAATGTAATTTTTCTGTCATTTTGTCAAGGGGTGGGTATATTAGGCAGCAAGTGAGCAGTTTGTTTTTAAGGTGATGGATGTGTTAAAATCTGAGCCACCTTGACCAGAACCAAATTGTGATGTTCTAGACGACTGGGTCAGAACCTCCAAAATCGGTCAGAATCTCCAAAACATCAGGCAGGTCTTTTATTTATTATTATTATTATTATTATTATTATTATTATTTTACGTATTTAATTTTTCTTTTTTTGGTATGTAGTATTTGTGGTAGTCAGTACCTACCAAAATTGCTTAAGTGGACGACCAGTGAATTGGCAACAGGGTCATGGACACCTATGGTTCACTGATGTGATCTATGAAGGCTCCACCTTCCAATGTACTGGACTTAAAGGATCTACTGCTAATGTCTTGGTACCTTCAGAGGTCTTGTGGAGTCCATGCCTTGAAATGTCAGATCTGTTGTGGCGGAACAAAGGGGACCTATTCAATATTAGGCAAGTGGTACTAATTTTATGGCTGATTGCTGTATATATTTAATACAGCTTTGCAGTTAGTTGTCAAACGTCAATGGCAAAATTACTATGTGCGACAAAAATACTTTATCTTCATAAAAATGATATTTTTATAGTTAATAATTAATAGTTATAAAATCACTATACAAATGTATCCGCATGATTAGCAATAATTGTACCTTCTAAGGGCTCCTAACAATGAACTTGCAATCAATGCATTATTTGCAGTGTATTCTTTTACAATAGACTCTTCAGAGAATTTATGTTGACACGTTAATATCCCAGAATGCATGCAGAATCACTGTTACTACATGGGATAGTAGATAGCCATAGACGTCTGCGTTTGCCCATGGGTGGATTTGCATGTCACGGTGGCTCTCCCAATGAAGAGGCTGGATAAGTGAGCCTGCTTCATGCGTTTGTCACATGATTAACCTACACGCAAAGCTAACAATGGAATGATGTGACTCTCACTTCATCAGCTGCTCTTCCTCCTTCACTGCCTACTTAACTTGCAAATTCCCCTGAACTGTAACCCAGTGTCTTATGGCCGTTGATTCTACATGTCCCTGTAGATGCTCTGTCATCAGAGACGTGTGCATGTCTGTATATGTGTGTGTGTGTGGCAGACTGAGTGGGGCTCCACACATTGTAATTGCTTGAGGAAGTGTGTGGAATATAGCCTTGTGAAGCAATTTAGGACACCCCATGAGATCCTCTGTGGTTTTTAACATATATACACATATGGATCTGATTTACATTTGAACAATATTTAGAGATGGAGGTGATGTAGCTAAACAAGGGCTAGCTGTAGCTCTCTTAATGGCATTTTAGGACTGTTGGAGACATCGTAAGACACATCTTGTGGCTCTGCTCTTGGGCTGGACTTGCTAGAACAGTCTGATCTGGCCATGTTGGCAATTGTTTCACTTGTAAACGATTTATGGCTGATTTCTAACTGTCCTGAGATCTTTTTAACCCCCTTTTTAGACTCATCTGCATCTACACCCTTCTTTCTGAAGGCCTCAGAGAGCTCTTTGGATCTGGACATGGTGATCTTCTGCACCACTCACTTCTACAATCAAGAGCCAACCGGGCTAAATATCAGGGGACTCCTCCAGAATCATCTCTAACCATGTTCATGATCATCTGCCTGATTCTGATTCTGCACATTTGAAGTAGTAATAAAAGTGGGACACTATTAATTACATTTTACTAATAAATAATAAAAATATTAATAAAAAAATAATACATTTCTTAAATTATTTTACCTCCATCTCTCAATATTGTAATGGTGATGCACTTTCCTCTCCACCCTTGCCTCATTATTCACCATTTGAAGACCAAAGTGAGCAAAACATCAGCATATTACATAACACCTGGCCAATAAAACTGAACAAGAGCAATTCCACAACTTCAAACTGTGCTTATACACTCTTACTGGGTCCTGACTAATGCACAGGGGTGGGGTGGGGGTACATTTTTTGACACAGTATTCTAATGAACAAGTGCCAAATCACATTTTTTTCTCAACACTCTGCTTTTTTAACACTTTGTCTTATTTTAAGAAGTGGCAGTGCCGGGGAGGTTGAGCTGTTTTCAGTTCTAATTGCAATTAAGGGCCTGTTCGCGGCAGAATCTGGCAGCGTTTAACCTCGGAAAGACTTCAGCACCAATAATCACCGTTTTAGGGGCTAATATCTCTAATGTAAGCTCACACTGAGCCGACTGCACTGCAAACACTTCACTTCATTAGTGTAGTTCAGCTCTCTGCTGCTTTCTTAATAAGATCAGCACTCGGGTCGGAGGTCCATAGGTGACAGATTAGTTGTTAGCACTTGTTATCATGTTTGATCTACGTGCTAAACCTGTCACAAGTAGTTATTACCACGCCTGTGACTGTGTGGATCACCTCATAGGGAGTCCGGATGTAGAATTTCGATACTGTATAGTTTGGGATTACAGTTAAATCAATCACTTTATAGAGCACTCACATGGAAGTAATCAAGTCTATGGGTTCTGGGTTTGAACGTTGATATGGAAGACCCACTTTTGGCTCAAAATGTACGAGTGCATAGAGCAACCTTAATACTTGCTAAAATTACTCTTAGCAACTTGCACCTTGAGCAGTCGCTTTTCATAACCGTCAACAAGCTTCTGGCAGAATTCTGGTTGGACTTTTGACCGCTCTTCTAGGCAAAGTTTGTCGAATTCAGTTATGTTTTTTGTTTTCCTGGCACAGACCTAACATCTGACCCTAAAATCTTCCTCCAGATGGCTTTTCCTTTGTCCATGTGGTCAGCTGCAAACTTTAGCTGAGCTTGAAGGTGTTGATTTTGGAGCTGGGTCTTCTTTCTTGGATGACATCCACTCAGTCATGGCAGACCTCTGCTTCCAGTTCATGCTTCTAATTTATGGCAGACTTGTGCCTTGGTGGTTCCTAGGTTGTTCTTGACTCTTAAGAAATTTCACCTTTCCTCTTAGCTGAGGATGGCAATTTGGGTCTTTTTCCAGACCTTGGAAAGTGTCTACACCTCCCAGTAGTGTGTATTTACATACAATGGTTTGAACTGATGATCGTGAAAGCTGCAGTTTTTTCAGAAATGGATGAGAAATTCCAGACTTAAATCTAGGATCATCCATTTCAGGTCTGCACTGAGCTGTTTGGACTTTTCCATTGTACTGTGAGTTGGTCAATCCAATGAGTGCTGAGCACAAAGAAGCTACCAGCTATAGTCAATCATACTCACTAGCAGGAATTTAAAAGTCCTTGGCCTTGGCAAGTTAAAAGACATTTTGGAACTTTTAGCACCAATGAATTAATAATCTAAATGGGTGTATACATATTTCTGACCTTGTGACCCTGTGTTGTAAAAATCTAATTTATACCAAATTACTGTTTTCTTATTAAAGATGAAAAGCCTATTTTTGCCATAACAAGCATGTCCATGATAGGATTGTGATACAATGAAATTAACATAAAATTACTTACATAACTTTTTGCATTAATGTTATTTGTATTAATTTTAATATTAGTATTGTTTTTTGAGAAAATTTAAAAATAAAGCATTATAAATATAATTTTCTCAGCTGCTTAACATTTTGCAAAGTACTGTGCATATAAAAAATCCAGACATATTGTAGGATACTCTGAATGATTTCTTTGTTCAATTCATTCACAGATCCTTGCCTCACATTTATCTTACTAGTTTTGGGTTTAGTGGGAAATTGTGTGAATTAGTTTTTTTTTCTCTAAATATTGCTCTAAGATTTGATTAACCCTTTCAATTATTATCCAATTGTCTCTCTTAACTGACATTAAATAAGTTGTAGTTGAGTAGAGAACGTTCCAGACTGAGTGTGAAGGCAGGCCAGAAGTGTTGAGCAGCAGTGCAGGTTTCGGGGGGGTGGTGCTCGTGTGCTGCTTGTTAATCTGGCTTGTGCAGATGAGGGACTGGGTAATTGCTATATATTGCTCTTTGTTTCAAGGACCTTTGATGATCCCAGAGCCATGGCTTTATCAGAAGACAAAGTAATTAGAGGGGAAAATGAAGGGTGGAGATGTGGGGATGGGGCTGGTGGGGGTGCTGGGGGTCGTGTCTACTGATTAGCAGACTTTAGAGTTCTCAGCCTCGTGCTGCAAATTCACAAGCTGCTCATTTCTCAGCATTTGCCGACACACATGCAAACATATAAAATTGGGTTTATTGATTTCTGTCTTTTAAGAGTGCATCACATGCCAGTCAAAACTGATGAAATATGGTGTATATTAACTCGTCACAGTTTCACAATTTCTCAATGCATCACTGTCACGCAAAGACCTTGTATTTCCAAAAACAGAAACTTTACAGGAGAGGGAAAACACCTTTTTAATGTTAAATGGAAGACCAAAAAAGATTATTTTTTGGAGTATTCATTTGCAATAACCTGTAAATAATATTGTTATTGCTGTTTAAATTCTTATTTATATTGTCTATATAGTGTAAATTATTTATCTACATTTTTTTTTTGTAACTGAGTGTCTTGCTATCCCTTTCTGCTGTGACACTGAGAATTTCCCCACTGTGGGACTAATAAAGGATTATCTTATCTTATCTTTCATCATACAATTTTGATGCGATGCAGATTCACGAACTGCCAGATTTATATGATATATATATCATGAAAAACAGCAAAAATGGAGATACAAGACCTTTGTTCACTTTCAAAAACAAAGTTGCTACCAATGGTTCTTTGGGCAAAGGTGTAAAGAACCTTTATAAGGTTTAAATAATCTTTGCTTGATATAAAGGTTATTTATATATATATATATGTAACGTAAGGGGTCTTCCCGTTCACACATCTCTATTGCAAACATTTGGATCTTAATGGAAACACAATTGGTCGGCATTGTGCAAAGAATTATTTGAAGCATCATTATTTTTCAAAGTGTTTCCATGGCAGTGAGGAATAATATGTGTAAAAATCGGCTGTACATAGTACTTAAAAAGCATCCTTTGATTTTTAGCAATAGTGGAACCATTTGTGGTGCAATATAGAGCCATTGATTTAAAAATCTCAGCAACCAAGGGTTTCGTTGTATTCATCCAGGCAAAAAAAAAGGTTAAAAAACTTTGAATTATGGTTCTATGTAGAACCGTCATCTTTACTAAAAGGCATAGCTCATTAATTAGGATTTACTGTCTATAAACACATTTTATTTAATGTAGTTTAAACTTGATTAAAAGTATTTACTTTGTAGAAAGGACCATTTTGGCCTTTATTGATGACATATGGGGGAAAGGTTGAAGATGCAGACTTAAACCTTGAATCTGTTGATACAGAATGAACATTCAGAACTGCAGTAAAGTACTTATATGGAAGTAATCACGTAACTATGCAGTACATAATGTCATTTATTATTAGGTGTAAATAAAAAAGGTAATGCAGAATGAAATGTGCAGCAAAACAACAGATCTCAGGCTTACCCAGTATGCAAGCCATTAAACCTGTGGAGAAAGAGCAATATTTATAATTTCCTCTGACCAAAGGGGGAGTTTGGCTGTATGGAGGGTTGAAGGTATTATGGTTGAAACTGACCCAGGACATCCCAGCCCAGAGGAAGTGTCTCGTTTTCCAGGGGATTTCCCAGAGAAGAAGAGAGAGGGAAATACAGAAGAGATGGAGAACAGCAGGATGCTTTGATGTGCAGGAAATGGTGAGCAGGCTACCTGGAGCTGAGCCTGCGCCTGTATGGCATAGCTCAAGTTAATCTTACCATAAATTAGGGATGCAATGAATTATGTTGGAATCATATCAGTATTACCATGATACATGATAAATGATTCTAAACAATATTTGCTGATGGTTGTATTGAACTCCAGATGAGCAGAATGTTTAATAGACACCGGCCTACTGCATCTTTAAGCCTAGGTGCAGTCCCAGTTCTGCCTTCCAAGTGTTGCCCTTTCATCAGGAGATTGTGGGTGTGATCCCCAGTTATGCTACAGTCATCTGTGGCCTGGAGTCTTTAGATGGTTGCACAGTTGCCCTCCCTCTCCGGCCGTCATTCAGTGTGGGAGTCTGTTAGCTGATGGAAGAGATCTGGCCGTTACTGTTCTCATCCAAGCGTGTTCAGCTGTCCAATGATGTTGCGTTAGCGGCAGCTTGAAATGGCCTCTTGTGCCTCGGAGGAAACTAACTCTCAGATCTTGTCACATGGTGTGATGGGGAAATTGAAAATGACTAGAATTTAGGTAAAAATTGGGGTTGTGGATTTTCCTCAATTTTTTCTGGCTTTATGATTCAAAAACTATCATTTTTTGAACGCCTCCCACTTCCAGCTTCTTCTTATCCATCAATATTAAACATGCTGGAATTAAACTTTATGTTACTATGTCTTTAAGACTGATATATAAGATAAATGAGCTGTGTTCTGATTAGCTGTTCTGTATTATGCCTCATTAAAAAAAAAAAAAAACACTCAGATGCTGAAACAGTACTGAATACTGTGAAATGAATGGGCGTGGCTAAACTGTGATATACTAAATAGATTTGCAAAAAGGTTATTATATGACATTGGAGAAAGAGTTTATTTTAAACTCTTTAATTTCATTTACTTTCTAAATAGGGTCTATACTAAATAATAGTTCTACGTTTATGAAGTTTTGTACACATTAATTGAGGAAAATTCTGATTTCCATGCTAAGGCTCTTTTTAGTAGCAATGCTTTGACTTGAGTATAGATTTAAGCTATATCCACCTCTAATTTATAATTATATACACTGAAAAACACATATTTCTCAGTAATCCCCAAAGCAAAACCAACATTAAAGGTTACATTTCAACATTTTCTCATGGAATGAAAAAATTACAGCATATTTTTCAGTCGTACTTGAGAAAAAGTCTTTGGTTGAATGATGTCATGCTGACCTGTGCGGCCCCACATCCCCTGGTGCTGCTAATGTCCTCTGAGAGCCGTATGGTGGAGAGTGACCTAACCATTAACAACTGTAACTGTTCTACAAGTTCAGATTGTTCCGTGCTCAATGACAAATTTGTTTATGGATCTGGATGCTAAATCCTATTTGTGTGTTAGTGTGTAACATCCACAAGGGAACGCTGACCTTTTTCCAGCACAAATAATGAATAGAAGTATTGAGTTTATGGCTTTAGTAATTAATTCCTAAAAAAAATGGATGGAATGTTATATCAGGCAAAATGTGGAAGTTGGGGAGAATTTGATAGATGAAGTGGCCTCATAATGCTTGGCCTCCTGCGGTGTGTGTGTGTATGTGTGTGTGTGAGAGAGAGAGAGAGTTGTCGTATCTGAAAATGGCTCCAGATTAGAACCATTTCAGGGTAGATTGTGAACAATTATGAGAGCTGCGCTGTTGGGACTCGCTGCTGCTCTCGAGGGAGCGCAGAGCCCGTGGGAGAGTGTGTGTGTGTGTGTGTGTGTGTAGTCTGGTAGTGCACACATACACTTGAGCTGGACAGATCCAGGTGCTAAACTGTGACTGTACATAGAGTTCAGTTGTTCCCATGTTGAAGGAGGTTATGAGGGTTTTATGGGCTTTAGAAGGTTTTCATGCATGCTTAGCATTAGCAGGACGTAAATTGCTTGCAGTCATTAAAAGACAACCAGTGACTAATGTGTGTGTCCAGTGTGTCAAAGACTTGATCAAGTTAGCATCATGCTGTAATATACAGACTGTATTATTACACTGGGCTGTCTACAATACTGGTAGCTGCTTTCAGATCTAATCACAACCGGTCTAAACTGGGCTTTGGTGGTCAAGGATGTTGAAAAGCTGGTCAACCGGATGACAACGTATTTTATACTGGTAAGCAAGCTGGTCAAGCTGGTCAACCATGTGTATATATATATATATATATATATATATATATATATATATATATATATATATATATATATATTTTTTTTTTTTTTTTTTTTTTTTTTTTTAGTTTTTTTTTTAGTTTTTCAACTTGGCCAAGCTGGTCATACTGGTTGAGTAATTTAGTCAAGCCTGTCAGGCTGGTAGACCAGCTGGTATCTGGTTTCAGATGGTCTGAGATGCTCTCTGCTGGTCAAAGTTGTTGAAAAGCTGGTCATCCGGATGACAACATATTTTATACTGGTAAGCAAGCTGGTCAAGCTGGTCAGCCATATATGTTTTTTTTTTTTTTTTTTTTCTTGAGTTTGAAGAACTAGCTGGTCTTGACCAAGCTGGTCACACTGGTTGAGTAGTTTGTCCAAGCCTGGTGGTAGACCAGCTGGTAACTGGTTTCAGATGGTCTGAGATGGTCTCTGGTGGTCAAGGGTGTTGAAAAGCTGGTCATCCAGGTGACAACATACTCTATACTTCAAGCTGGTCAAGCTGGTCAACCATCTTAGCACGTGATCAGCATCGCATTTTTATTTATGTTGAATGAACTAGCTGGTCTAACAGCATGACCAGCTTGACCAAACTGGTCATATTGGTTGAGTAGTTTAGTCAGGCCTGTCATGCTGGTAACTGGCTTCTGATGGTCTGAGCTGGTCTCTGGTGGTCAAAGTTGTTGAAAAGCTGGTCATCTAAGTGAAAACACACTCTATATTGGTAAGCAAGCTGGTCAACCAGCTTAGCAGATGATCAACATATAGCTTTTATTTAGGATTAGCTTAACTAGGTTTGTTTCAACCTTTATAATGAATAGTAATGCTAGGTGGTCAAGGCTGGACCTATAGAGGGTGCTCTGATGTTTCCATCTGGAGAACCTGAAGATAATTTCATAAGATACTTCATTCCATTTTAGACCTCTAACAAAAATACTCCAGCTAGAACATGGTGATAACGTGTGGCAGCTCCTAGTTTGATCTGATGATACACAAGTTTGCATTAATAGTTAATAAACTCATGCTTCCTGAGTGCTGCTACTTTTGTTTAAGAATCAGAGACATTTTAACAAGATCCAAATGGCTAGACAACATGATCTAGGTATGATCATCTCCAAAACATCAAACAGGTCCTGTGGGGTGTTCCTAGCATGCAGTTCAGTCCATACAAAAAGTGCTCTGAAGAGGGACAACCAGTGAACTGGAGACAGGGTCATGGGCGCCCAAGGCTTGTTGATGAGAACCATGGAGGTCCCACCTCACACCTTACAGGACTTAAAAAAGGATCTGCTGATAATGTTAGTCTTGGTGCCAGATACCACAGGGCACCTTCAGAGATGTTGTGGAGTCCATGGTCCAGAGCTGTTTTGGGGCTTAAACAATATCAGACAGCTAATTAGCATAAATAATAAACAAAGGCCGAAGGCTGAGAGGGAAAAATAAACAGTGGAGTCAAAGAGAGAGAGACCGGGTACTTGTTTAGAACGGTGGCCATTCTTCGTTCTTTCTTTTCCCCGTTCTCCCAACAATACCCGAGCATTAGCATCTGTAAACATGCCAGATGACTGGTGTATTTGTTAAATTGATGACTGGTTTGATTAGCTTTAAGTAAGTCTCTGTAGATCTATACCCCGGCTCCGTGGATTTGATTGACGGCTGTGTCCTTGTGTAAGCCTCACTGATGAGATTTCCAGAAGTTTCTCCTGGCTCGTGCTGATTTCACGGAGGTATGTGATTTGCTAAAGCTCTCTCGGGACCAATTTAAACACAAACCGATTGGGGCGAGGGGGAGAGGCGGGAGGGAGGAAGCGGGGAGAACAGCAGCAAAAAGTCCTGAGAAGTTTTGTTTTGTTCCAGTCCACTTGCTCAACATGCTGTTGTACTTGAGGGAGAGAGGGGCAGGAAGGTGCAGGACTGCTGTTTTCTGAGGGGTGATCAGCAGCGAGGCAGTAGATAAATGTGAGCGACCTGACAGCTCGTGATGAATGCGGGCCGATTGTTCATTTCTAATGGAGCAGAAATGGTGTGATGTGGTGAAAAACTCGACGCTCGGACAATTACGCAGGCCCTGGTCACAGTCAACTTCAATTTACACTGAAATATGTCGACTATTTAACATCAGCATTCCAGCCGGGTGAGGTACTAGCTGATGAGGTGCTTTTTTTTATCTCTCTCTCTCTTTAATAGTCGTATTCATTACACACAGATGGTTTCAATCTATTGACATAAGGAGGAAATAAAAAAGGGCTAAAAGACCCATAGTTTTACTTGTATAAATGCAATGCATTAGTGCACTGACCACCTGCATATTTTCCCCCCAACCTCATTAGCCTGATACTTTTAGTCCCTCGCTCTATCAATGCCACACTGTGTAGCGTGTAATTTGAGTGAACACAGGATAATAAAATTATATGAAATGAAATTACATACATGAGGGAAAAAAAAAACACAACATGGGGATGAACTTTTGGTGACCGTTACCTCTTCCTGACTGAGGATTTACGAGTGGGAGTTGAGCAGGGGACCTAGGGAAAAAGAGAGAGAGCAAAAGAGAGAGAGAGACTTTGTCTGGACTGAAGGGACGAGGTTAGCAGGAGGCTCTTGTTGGAGACTTTTCCTGCTTCACCGTCTTCAAAGTGGTGCGAATTTGGACTTTCATAATTAGCCGACACATCTTCCAGCTCGTCAGCTGTGGCGGCTCCCGTGGGATCACTTGTCTGCCGCAGACAGTCTCCCTCCATCTGACGGGCTTTCGCTCCGGGTGCCATGCCACTCCCCAACATTGCGGCCGCGCCTGTCGCATGCCATCGCGCCTTGGCAGACACCCCCCCCCCCAAACCCTTAAACTGCTCAGGAACGCTCTCTGGCACACACCACCTTTATTAGGGCCTTTAGGCATGCTGGCCCACAGAGGCGTTCTGGCTAGCTCTGGAAAACCATGTGCTGTCACTGAGTAGGGATGCTCTGACTGAGCAGCTCAAACTAACAAAACTGAAACTGGATTTTTCATTTGTTCGAACATCAAGAACAGATGCAGGTGAACATGAATCCAGTAAAAAGGAGAAACAAGAGCTTCTCATTCTGAAGAAAGAAAGTAGGTGAGATCTTGTGAGCTAGTCCTCCAGGTTTCTCCTGGACGCCCCCCAGTCCAGCCAGCACAGCGTGGAGGATGTGTTCAACTCCATCAGCAGCAGCAGCAGCAGCAGCTCACCTGATTTACCATCATTAAACCCTGATTTACCACCAAACCAGGTGTTGATCTGAGGAGAACTCTAAATAATACTAGACTCCATGAGAGAGGAGAACTTTGGAGATGTTCTAATGATGAACACAGTGATGGAGGGAGAACCACCACCACTTTTAATAATTTTTTGGAATAAAATCACATTAATTTTAATTAATAAAAATTAATTAAGATTTATTTTTATAGTGCTGTTCACAACCTCTGCAAATGAGCTTTACAGAAATCCAGTAATAAGACAATAAAACATAAAATGTAAAGCTCTCAGAAAGCAAGGTGACAGTGGCAGGTAAACTCCCTCAAAGCTGGAGAAAGAACCCTTACAAGAGGGACCCATCCTCCTATTTATTAATGATTGATAAGAAGTTACTCTTAGATGTACTGATAATAATAATAATAATAATAATAATAATAATAATAATAATAATAATTATAATAATAAATGCAGTTAGAGGATTATGGTCAGCCTATGGTCCGTTGACAGGCCAATAATGCTAACAAACCTCTATTACCAAAGAACAGCCCCACCAGTTTCTACAGAAGTCCCTGTACTTACTGAGTAACACACCATAGTGTGTAATAAGCCTTGCAAAGTTAAGGGGTTAATCATTAGAGTTTATGTAAACCTCGATGTAGTCAGTTACGGAGGGTGGGCAACTAGTTCAAGGCAGGTACCAGTAACAGGTGGGTGGCCAGCTGGTCTGAGGTGGGTAGCAGAATGATCAAGCTTCCATCTGTGTCAGGCTGGACAGGAGGGCAGTAATGTACTCTGGAAAAAAGGTGACGAGATGGAGAAGAGGTCACTCCGGCAGATCAGACTAATATTAGTGTTTTACTGAGTAAATAAAAAATTACTTGCCAGAGAAGGAGCTTTATTGTCCTAACAACAACATTTTTGCATAGTGCTGTATATATATATATATATATATATATATATATATATATATATATATATATATATATATATATATATATATATAGGGGTTAATCCTATTATTATTATTATTATTATTATTATTATTATTATTATTATGTATAAGAAACATATAAGAACTTTTATTTTGATTATTAATAATATGAAAGCTTACAGTGATGTGAACTATGTTCCAGTTGTATCTGCATATTATAAATGCTATTGGCCTCTTTTTTGCATCATTTTAAAGGCCTGTTTCATGGTTTCTGTCTAATTTTTAATAATCATTCACATATTATTTTTGAGCTTATGGACTTAAACCCTCTTTAAATTTTATTGGCCTATTTATATAAAAAAGGATTTGTGCTTATAGATGTTTTTATGTGTACTTGTATATTCCATGTCAAAAGCATCATTGCTCATTGGTGAAAAACTTACCATAGAACCCTGACTTGGGATCACATGCACAACACAACTTGTACAGGGGGTTTGTTATTATCTGCTGCTTCACTGTAATGCAACTTGGTGCCATCTGAGCTCCACAACACACCAAAAAACAAAACAAAAAACAGACCATTTTAAAAAGACCCTTAAGCTGTGGTGGGCCTGAACTGAGCCAGCCGAGTGTAGCATAACAGTGGAGATCAATACCACACCAGAATGATAGACAATGATTTGTGCTTAAACCCGTTGTGATGGGTTTGTTTAATTCTGCGGCCGAGGAATGAGAACAGGATATATATGAGCTGGGAAGCTATCTAGACGTTTTTTATGGCCTCTACTATCACAGTGACAAAAAGGCATACTTCATACCTCCCCATACAGTTGATGTGTATGACATCTGGTTTTCACTGAAGCCACCCGGAAAAATACCTTGGGAAATATGATGTCCAATATGGGGACTGGAGCTAATCTAAGCCACCGGTACACAAATCATCTCTCTCTCCCACTCTCTCTCTCTCTCTCTAAGTCTCACTCACTCACTCTCCCTCCCTCACCCTCTTTCTCTCTCTCTACAGCAGAGAAGAGCAGGTCTGTGCAGACCTCCAGACCTGCAGTACAATTGTAAACAAATCATGGTATTAATGGGGATCGAAATGAGCCATCCATCTAAGGCGGCCTGTCGACCTGCTCCTGGCAGCAGCATGATTCTTGCGTGGCCCTTAAAGAGCCATCCAGAAAGCCTGGGCAAATGGTGCCACTGTTCACATCCACACACCATTAAATACATGCATGTGCAGCTACAGCAGCCGTGGCAGACAGCCTAATGCTCCAGGTATGCTCTACACAATAGTTCTCGACAGGTGAGGGAGGGACTCCTTTTATTACTATGTTGTTTGATAGCAGAAGAAAAGGAACAACATTGGCCCAGGCAAACCAGCAAGCGCATTATTAAACACCAACCGATGCCTAAAAACGGAATACCGGCATGTTTATCATTTTAAATTGGGGATGCAGAGTCAGAATATAGACGATGGCCTCTGAAGAACAAAGAAGCTTAAAAAGCATGCATCAGATTGTACATTTATGGGACAAGGCAAAAATTTTGATTTTTTTTTAATATAGGGTTATGCAAAACAATTTTACTACAAATACTATTGGAGCATTTCTATTGGTCTATGTTTTTTTTCACCCAGTGTAAAGGGCAGCTACTGTGTTCAAATGATATAGAAAAAATAAAAATTCTAAAGAAAAATGAGAGAAAAAGTTATTATTATTATTATTATTATTATTATTATTATTATTATTATAACATTGGCAATTACAGTTACTATATATATATTATACTATATATATATATATATATATATATATATATATATATATATATATATATATATATATATATATTATTTTATTTTATTTTATTTTTTTTTTTGAGCCCAACTATTTGATGTCTGTACTATAAATGCTAGAATAAGTTTTACATGCCCATTTCCCAACCTCTCTTCATCTATTAGAATGCAACACTGTTTTGTTACAATTCCTTTAAGAGTAAAATATCATCACTGTAACTCTAAACTATGTCTTTATATTTTTGCTTTTTGATATAATGTGAATCTAGCAGTTATTGTTTTACATTGTATAACATTGTC
The DNA here is from genome assembly GCF_030463535.1 of Salminus brasiliensis. Taxonomy (NCBI): domain Eukaryota; kingdom Metazoa; phylum Chordata; class Actinopteri; order Characiformes; family Bryconidae; genus Salminus; species Salminus brasiliensis. The sequence continues at coordinate 5,841,710 of NC_132899.1, read as the reverse complement.
ATGATGAATTGACCAATAGAAATGCTCCACAATGACTTGAAATAAATCCCATTTTACATTGACATCAATTTAAAGTCAAGGAGGTTTTTACCTTCTCTATGAAATTTTCATTTTGAAGTAGGTTTTGTGTGTTATGTCAACAATATGTAAATGAGCTCTGTTCTAATACCATGCATTGTGCCTCATTAAAAAAACAGCAATGAAACACTCCTTATAGCTTCAATGTAAGTGGGCAGGGCTTAATCAGATATACTGACATCACAAACACAATACAGTAGTATACAAAAGTACTACAGTCATTTTGGCAGGTTCCACATGGACATGGACTGTATAAACGGTGATATGAATTGTACATTCTGAAACTTTGCCAGTTTACATCAAATTCCTATAAAAAAAATAATAAAATAAAGCTGCAAATAATAAAATCTAAAGATCAAGATTTTTAGTTTGGTTGGGTTTTGTTTTTTAGTAGAGACAATATGAAAATTACATTTTTATTTTATTAGCAATTACAGCCAGGGGCACTGTATGGGGGTTAGGGCGGTGGGCTAAGGACAATTCTAAGGACCTGTGACTGACAGGGGCCCTAAAAATGTGTCATTTGAGTATTTTGTCAGAATTGTTGAAATTGTGAAGTCCAATATTTTTTCATGGGGCCCAAACTCCCTGGCTGCACCCCTGATTACAGCTACTGCACACATACATTTGTCTTGCATTTTCCCCCATTTTCTAACTATTATTAGCTCTATTCTGATTGGCTTAAATAAAAAGCTGTCTGTGTCGAAACTGTCCTTATAACTTCAATGTGAAATGTGTGGGCGGGGGTTAACCACTAAACAGTGGTAGAGGCAGATATACTGACATCATAAAAACAATACATTAAAAACAGGCTGGTTCTGCAGCTTCATTTATTTCCAGATCTAAACTGGATGAACCGGGAAGTGAACAGTGCATGCTTTCAAGGGAAAGTGAGAAATGTGTTCTTCTATGAAATTGGCCACTGAATGATGGATTTCAGTGAATGCATTGTGGAAAGAGCGTAAGCAGTGATTCCGAAGACTCGAACTAACACGCCGCACACATTCGCTGGAGATAGAAACTGTAAAGTTAATGATCTTCTTCACTCCACCCATTTCAGTCAGAGTGGCGAGATTAGGTGGAAGGTCTAATTCAATTAAGATATAACGGCAGCTCGAGTGCTTGATAAGCAGAGCTTTGTTGATTAGCGCGCTCTGAACTTTGGCCGTTTTCCCTCCATCATTAAGAAATGATTGACATAATGAATAGGAGGCTACATAGTCCCTAATTTCCTTGATATTTAATGATGCATCTCTTGTATGTCGTTCCAGACTTCTTCCTTTTTTTTCTCCTTCTTCTTCTTCTCCTTTACTCTATACCAAACTGGCAGTCTTGCAATAACAGGAAGGATTTCAACAACAGATTGCTCAGAGCTTTGCACTGATTTGTTTATCTTGGCAAAGAAAATGCATCCAAAGTTTTATTTATTTATTTATTTTGAAACCCACCCCCCTCCATTCCCCTTCTTTTTTTTTTTTTTTTTTTTTTGGGAGGGGAAGCTTCCTCCACTGTGCCAGGGAATCCCAAGAGCCTCTCCTCACTCTCAGCTTATTGGGTATTCAAATTACAGTCTGATGCACACAATAGCACATCATTATATGATTGACGCATTTGGGAAGCCTTTGTTTTCATACAAACAAACAAACACACACGCATAAACACATGCGTACTCAGGCAAAGTACAAACGAGCACGTCAAAAAACGGATGACAACAAACCGTCGTCTGGATCGAAGTAGGCCAGTTAAACGGCACTGAACCCCTTGTTTAAAACAACAGCGCTGCAGATGGCGATGGGATCGGATTCGTGGGAAAGTTGAAAGGTCTGTGATCCAATCATAAAGACCCCCCGAAGTGTACACAGATGATCGTCGGAGAAGGAAATAAGTGCCCCAGCAAACATCACATTACACATCTGTGCTGATATAATGAAATCTCGGAGGTTTGTCATTAAAATTCTTATCAGATGTCTCAACATATTTAGGAAGGCCAAGGAGGAGGCTGTCCATAGCTGTTCCATTGATTGGTTGCAGGGGAGATTGCTCAATTTTCCTACCTTGAGTTATTCCGCATTACCGTCCAGATGGTATTTATCAGGCTATGTAAATTAACAGACTCAAGCTGATTACATGTCAAAAATAAGTAGTTAAACCTTGAAGGCATTTATTTTGTATGTACGTTAATGGCTGCCTCTTCTTTTTCCTGCGGGCGAGGTTCCTTGTTGAAATTCATGTTTGATAAATTCCCTTGCTTTCGGGGTAATTTAGCCATCGGAGTGCTGTTGATCCTTCGAGTTCCTTCGAGAACCTTGGGGAGTTCCGCGTCACATTTGCATACCCAAGTTCAAATATATACTCAGGGTGATTGGTTTAAACATTAAAGTTGTTGATCTTGCCTCGGACAGATTTGTCAGGGTCTCCACCTCTTCTATTCCAGGCCTAAACTATGTGGTTAATCCTTAAATACCGCTCTCAAACACATCTTTACTAAATTCATCGATCCAGTTAGTCAAACTTACGCTCTGCCCTTATTCCGCAGTCAGGGCATGGAATAAATATTCATCGATCCATTTATTTTCCATAAGGGAGGATAAACACCCTGGGAGACTTGCTACATACATATCAATTGGAGTAGGATGGAGGGTGGGTGAGCTCGATGGTCACTGAGCGAGCTGTCAGGATAATAAGGCCGGACAGAGTGCTATTGGCTCTTAATCTGACCAGATAACACCGGCAGCAAATTCAAACCCAGGCCTGGAGAAATTGGACCAGACAAATACGGGTCCAGACAAGTGTCATGCTAAACCAAATACACTTAGTGCAGGGATCTCACCATTACTGGCAGATTGGAGCGATAACCCAGCTGCCCTGTGAAGCTGTATTTATTTGTTAGATAAGATTGACGTGGGAGTCGACCTTAAAGCAAATGGTTCATAGGGCTATGTAAAGGCAGGTAATTGTGTGTAAGGCTTCAAATCAGATTTTGGCAGCTTAGCGAGCACTTTAACACTAGAAAAGCTGGTATTCTGTCACTGCTAGGAGGGTCATGGCATCATATTGACCTTTGAAGTGTGCATGCTTATTTACAGAATAACACAGAAAGACTGGGAAAAATACATTTCCTCCAGAAGGCCTGAGCAGTTCTCACTTTCAGGGAGTTCCTAGGCTGTTGCTACATGGTCACTAGGGTGAAACTGCTTGCTATGAGATTTCAGGTGTTTGCTAGGATGGAAATGTGGTCGCAATGGCGGTCACTATGGTATTTCACGTGGTTGCTATGGTGTTGCTAAGTGGTTGCTATGCTATCCCAGGTGGTTGGTATCGTGTTTGAGCATTGATGGCAGTGGTTAAAAGCCGATCTGCACCAAAAGTCCTTCGTCCTATGGCTCGGCTTGACCTGCCATCCCTTAAGATCCACGGAAGACAAGCGTCCAGGCTTTTTTCTGTCCTGCACCGAAGTGGTGGAACGAACTTCCCCTGGAGTCCAACACTCGCTGTCTTCAAACCCAGCCTGAAGACACTCCTCTTCCAAGAGTACTTAGCAACCACCTAGTCAGAGTGTAGAGTGTGTGGAGTATTGTGGCCTCCACACTGACTGTTATATTTAGTAGAGTCTAAGCTTAGAGGGATCTTTTGGATCCTAGTCTATACAAACTAGCTAAGGGCATTTTTGTAAGTTTGATAAATGCCTTAAATGTAAATGGGTAAAAGTGGTTGATATGATATTTCTAGGTGGTTGCAATGTTGTTACTCAGTGGTCGGCATAGTGATAGGCTACTGCTCTCATTTGGAAAAATGAAGCAGCAGCTTCCTAAGGCTCCTTCACCTCCTTCAGGATCTCATAATGGGTTAAAAGCATCACAAAACCCTTATTCTTCTGTTTCAAAATAACATTTCAGTTCTATCCTGATCTTATTTTGACTTATTTCAGTGTTCAAAGTGGGCCAGTACTCACCGGTCGTAGCATTTCCACATTCTTTACTCTTTACTGCCCTCTCCATATCAAGATCTGGGGTTGGCTAATGAAACTGTATATACAGGGTCTATATATTTAAACATACTTTATGTATATGTAAAAAATATTTAGGAATGTAGAATAGTGATTAACTGCAGCCATAAAGTGCCTAAACCAGCGTGAAACACAAATCAGTTCTGAAACCAAGTAGACCAAATATTCTGAAAGGTCCAAGAGCACTAAGGTTCAGATTACTAATTAAATCAGTGTTACACACAGCATTACAGCCTGTCGAACACACCGGGAGGACTGGAATTTAGGCCTACCTGAAGCATGTCAGTCTAAAATATGCACTAATATAGTAAACGTCAGAGCTCTGTAGGCATAGGGGGTTTATCCTGTCAAAGCAGTTACTATATATTTTTTTAATCAAAATGGTCAAAAGGACCATGCCAGATATTCTAATGTTGAATGAGTAGTCGTGTTCGTTATTAAGCATAAGAGCGAGCGATACGACAATTATCCTCCACTAAGTAGTGAGGACAGATTCCTCCAGCACGCCATATGCAGACAATGATGTTAACAAGTTAATATGGCAAGCATAAACGCGTGCTTAGTATTATTATGAGCTCTTAGCAACATGCTCAATAGCCTAAAAATTAATTGCTAGAGTAAGCAGAGACAGCGCAAATGATTTATAATGTGGTTGAATTGCTGGTAGTTATTTATTTTTGCATGGTATTACACTAACCGCAATGTTTTGCTGAAATTGTTAGTCAGCACCAATGAATGCAATTAGAGTTTAATGGCCTTTAAAGAGAACATGAAAAAAAAAAAGGGGGGGGGGTGCACAACAGAGGAAGGAAAAAGATACAGCATGCTTTTTGGCTTTGCATGTTGTCTTCTGGAGGACAGTCATACGTATTACAGAATGGGTGCATCTGTAAGGTTTAATAATTGAGAAGCGATGGAGTAAAATGCTTTAATATTTATTATAATTATTTATTTTTAACAGACATCTGGTGTGTACCTTGGGCCACAGTTTTTGAGATATCGACATGGTTCAAGCTTCAGATTGTTGTGCAATTCTGGCTTGTATACAGCCTTTCAATCACACATACATACATGTCACAATGAAGCAAATTCTCTAGTAACACCCAATCAACCACATGTGGTACCTGAGCAACCACCTGAGACACAATAGCAACTGACTGAAAAAACATAGCAATCACCATGCAACACTGTAATACCCATCTAGCAAACACCTAGCAATCATGTAACAACCACTTAGCAACCACTATAGTAACCACCTGGGATACCATAGGAGTACCATAGCATCCATCCAAGGATACCATAGCAATCACCTGGGATACTATTTTAACCATGTAGCAACACATTAGGCACCAACACTATGATAACCACTCAGCAACCACCTAGCAACCATTTAGCAACACAATAGCAACAATCCAGGATACCATGCCATCCACCTAGCAACACCTTAGTTACCATCTAGTTCCATGCACCCGATTCCGAGTTTCAGGAACTTCAGGAAATGCACTTTTCTAGCCGAGCATCATGTTGGAATGTTGTAAATATAGCAGCTCAGTCATGCCTAATCAATGGTTGATACTGAGCTTTTCCGAAACACAGAAGGACCAGATACTAAGCAGTATCTCGCTTTGCTTCGACCTTGCCAAGGTCTCCAACCAGAACCTCAGTCAAGAAGTTAAGCCCTTCACGAACGCCGCTCGAACCCGCTGCACTGCAGCCACATAAATAATTGTGCCTTGTGTACATATATCTATTTCTCTTAGCACAGCAGCTATGAAAAGTCATTTGTGGGAGCCACATCAAGGTCATGCGGAGCTGAGCTGTATGAGTGTGAGCTGCGGTGCGCTCGGTTAGCGGCCGGTCGAGTCTCCACTGAGCAGGGCTGCCTCAGGGCAAGAGCGAGCCACTACGCTGTCATTAAGGCCAACACGCAGCTGCTATTAATGTACTGCACTGCATCATGGCCACACACAGTACTGTATGTATGAGTAGACTCTCTCTCTCACACACACATACACATACACACAAACAGGCATATAAATACACCTAGCTGGATTGACATAATAAACTGAGATTTTTACTGAAAATGTCTCCAAAATAGCAACTTTACAGGAAGAGGAAAAAACCTTCAACCAAGTCAATGTAAAAAGATTTTATTCTGAGTCATTTTAGAGCATTTCTGTTGGTCCATTCATCATGAAATTTGAATGGAATGTAAAGAACAATGCCAAGATTCATTTGGCTCAAAAAGCCAAAAACGGCAAAAATACTGTGTGAGAATACTGTGCCCTATTCACTTTACCCTGCATAGAAACCTAGATCACTATATTGTGCACTATTATTGGGAACACAACTCGACAAAATAGTGAACCATTTCAGACACCATGTCCAACAGCAGCTCTGAACATCAACCTTCATCAGCAAAGCTATAACCCAACGAGTTATGGTGTATTCCACGTCCACTAGAACACATTATTATATTGCAAACATTATGAATGAAAATTCTCTCTGCACTCTGCAAAATAGTGCAACCCCAAAGTAGTGCACTCTATAGTGAATAGGGCACAGTTTTGGACACAGCTAATGGTCATCAGATAGGCACCTCCCTTCTTCAGCGTTTTACTGAATTAAGCCCACAACACCTCCAGAAGGCCCAACAGTTCAAGTTTCAAATTTGAAGTTTCTCGTTTATTTGTCATTTGCACATCATGTCAGGACATACATGCATTGAAATGCTTGCAGTGAGGCTCAGATCATCACTCTACAGAAGGGCAGCATAATATGTGTGTGTAGTAAAAAAAAAACAGTGCAAAGATCACAACAAAAATCAACAAAAAAGTCAAATGAAATAAAATATGTATATACACATATACTTAATAACTGAAATATAATGCCATAAAAGGAATATACACCAAACAATACAGGAGGAATGTATGTACAAACACTGTAGAAAACATTTGTATAGACAGGTTAATCTAAACACATATATATATATAGACTTATATATGACTTAGTGATATTAACTGTAGCAGCAAAATATGAATAAATAATATAATTTGAAAGTGGCCGAGTGAAATGGTCCCGGTGTGGCATCCCAGACCCACTCCCCTGTAAGCCCATTTCACAGAATTATCACTTAACCAACTTCATCATTGTAAAACCACACTGGCCTCCCTGGCGACCTACAGTGGGGAAAAAAAAGTATTTAGTCAGTCACCAATTGTGCAAGTTCTCCCACTTAAAAAGATGAGAGAGGCATGTAATTGACATCATAGGTAGATCTAAACTATGAGAGACAAAATGAGAAAAAGAATTCTGAAAATCACATTGTCTGATTTTTAAAGAATTTATTTGCAAATAATGGTGGAAAATAAGTATTTGGTCGCCTACAAACAAGCAAGATTTCTGGCTGTCACAGACCTGTAACTTCTTCTTTAAGAGGCTTCTCTGTCCTCCACTCATTACCTGTATTAATGGCACCTGTTTGAACTTGTTAACAGTATAAAAGACACCTGTCCACAACCTCAAACAGTCACACTCCAAACTCCACTATGGTGAAGACCAAAGAGCTGTCGAAGGACACCAGAAACAACACTGTAGACCTGCACCAGGCTGGGAAGACTGGAACTGCAATAGGCAGCAGCTTGGTGTGAAGAAATCTACTGTGGGAGCAATAGTCAGAAAATGGGAGACCTACAAGACCACTGCTATTCTCCCTCGATCAGGGGCTCCACACAAGATCTCAGCCCGTGGGGTCAAAATGATCCCAAGAACGGTGAGCATAAAAATCCCAGAACCACACGGGGGGACCTAGTGAATGACCTGCAGAAAGCTGGGACCAACGTTACAAAGGCTACCATCAATAACACACTACGCCGCCAGGGACTCAGATCTAGCAGTGCCAGACGTGTTCCCCTGCTTAAGCCAGTACATATCCGGGCGTGTCTGAAGTTTGCTAGAGAGCATTTGGATGTTCCGGAAGAGTTTTGGGAGAATGTCTTATGATCAGATGAAACCAAAGTAGAACTGTTTGGTACAAACACAACTCGCTGTGTTTGGAGGAGAGTGAATGCTGAGTTGCATCCAAAGAATACCATACCAACTGTGAAGCATGGGGGTGGCAACATCATGCTTTGGGGCTGTTTCTCTGCAAAGGGACTAGGACGACTGGTCCGTGTACATGAAAGAATGAATGGGGTCATGTATTGTGAGATTTTGAGTGCAAACCTCCTTCCATCAGCAAGGGCATTGAAGATGAAACGTGGCTGGGTCTTTCAGCATGCCGATGATCCCAAGCACACTGCCAGAGCAACAAAGGAGTGGCTTCGTAAGAAGCATTTCAAGGTCCTGGAGTGGCCTAGCCAGTCTCCAGATCTCAACCCCATAGAAAACCTTTGGAGGGAGTTGAAAGTCTGTGTTGCCCGCCGACAGCCCCAAAACATCACTGCTCTAGAGGAGATCTGCATGGAGGAATGGGCCAACATACCAGCAACGGTGTGAGCCAACCTTGTGAAGACTTACAGAAAACGTTTGATCTCTGTCATTGCCAACAAAGGATATATAACAAAGTATTGAGATGAACTTTTGTTATTGACCAAATACTTATTTTCCACCATTATTTGCAAATAAATTCTTTAAAAATCAGACAATGTGATTTTCTGAATTCTTTTTTCTCATTTTGTCTCTCATAGTTGAGGTCTACCTATGATGTCAGTTACAGCCTCTCTCATCTTTTTAAGTGGGAGAACTTGCACAATTGGTGACTGACTAAATACTTTTTTTCCCCACTGTACCCAGTCCTCCTGGCATCATTGATGCATACTCAGTGTGTACCAGTTCCATGAGGGCTCTACACTCTACAACAACAACTGTACAAGACGATGCACACCCACACTACATTGTCGTAACTCCACATTGGACTGGGGATTCAGGGAGACTGAGTAGTTTTTGCATTGGCAGGTATGTGCATGGAAATCATTGGATATTAGCATTTGCCCGCAATTCCCACACCAGCGCATCCCTAGATGTAACCCTGCGGTATCCTTCAGGAATTTGAAATATTGTTTCTGTCTGTCTATCGCTCAGATCTCTCTATTGATTATGTGTTCACATTTATTTACTATGCTCTTTAACATTCATGGTATTTAACATGGCAACTTACAAAGGGCTTTTTAACCACTCCAGAAAAAAAACAGTAAAAAAATGTCACAGTGTTTATCAGCCATTTAAAACACAGAAGATGAAAGACGATGTATTATGGACATTATAACAAATGAACATCAACAATTGCATTTAATTTATTATATTACAATATAGTTACCTTTTAACACTGGATTGTTTTATATGTTGAACAGTTTGTTTGCTTATGCTCTGTGACTTTTATTATAGCGTAAGGTAATTATTATTCAGGGCATGGCAAGTTAGCTAAGTTATACCAGTAAGGGAAAAATAAAAAAACAGGAACCACTGGTGGTTCTGTGCAGTTTAAGGTTAAAAAAGGTTAAATGCTAAAAAAAGAACTTTGTTAATTGTATCCTTTTGTATTAAATATAATTACAATATTGTAATTGTGATAAAAAAATGTATTACAAAAAAGAACACATTTAACATGATCCCTAGGTTTATTATGCAGTTATTAATTTTACTGCAGAAACCATTAGGCATTATTTGGTAACTGTTAAGTTTAGTATGAGAATTAGGAACTAAAGTGTTGACCAGTGCACAGGATTTAACGAGGTTAACTACATGTAAAGAGGAGTGTTAAATATTTTATTTATTTATTTATTTTTGCTTTAATAAAACATGAAACATCTTTCATCCCCTTCACTGTATGAGCCACTGCATTACGCAGCCTTGACTGAGTAAAAGCCTGAGCCTGTTCTGACCTTTCTGGAAGTTTTCATATAAAACTCTAACTTGACCAGTGAACTGCTGAAAACTGGCCATGCTAAATCTTCAGCCGTCTTCTTCCAGACAGTTAGGACTTGTTAAAACCTCGATCAGGATCATTTAAGTATTGATTCCACTTTGGGCCTTTGAAGCTGCCACAGGCCCAAAGATTTTCATTTATATGAATAATGAATCATTCCACACAGCACAGATACCAAGACAGTCATTATTTATCCAGGAGTTGATTTTGATCTTTTTTTTCTCTCTCTTTTCTATCATAGACCTGCTTTATTGACATATTAAAGTTGAATAACTTGAGTTAGATCCATTTACATGCATTTTAGTCTGACAAAACATCCTTATTGGTCCAACAATTAGACCTTATGAGTGGTGCCACCAGAGAACCTCTTTCAGAAATGATAAAAATAATGAAGAAAATTTGTGTGGTTAATAAATGAAGTTATTCTCAGTCAATCCGATTGATTGAGCAGCTCAGGAGAAGAGGTATAATGATATCTGCCGAGTCCACCACTTTTTGAATGTGGTAAACTTCATGGAGTTGAGGATTTGAGGAGAATATAATTATCTACGCCTGCCATGAAGCTGGAGAGAAGAAAAAGAGAGAACTTATTGGCTTTGTAATGGATGGTTGTTGGGAATGACTCCAGGACAAAATAGTTGAAAGTGTCAATTATAGTCTAACTGGCTTTGAAGCCCCTGTGTTGCACTCTAGGTGTTAAGATTCATAATCTAACAAATTCTTTTTGTATTCCATCACAAATTTATGTTTTGCAACTCACAAGAGAAGCCCTTTGGGTATTTTTCATACTTATATGTTTCTTTGTGAATATTTCTGCATGGCACTTGTAAACTTTCCAACGGTGCATGTTGTGTACAGCTAGAATCATATCAGTGCTTGAGGCCAGGGTGCTTAATGCTTGGTGTCAGGCCTTTAATTAAGCCAGCAAATATGTCCCCTTACACGTACATAGTAACTCCATTGTTGCTACTTTTTTTGACATATGTTTGACAGAATCTGGCGGTTCTTCTTTACATTGTGTCAAAACTTGCAATAAATGGACCAATAGAAATGTTCCAGTCTTTTTATCTGTCCATATTTTTACAACCCCTTAGACGTTTGTTGCCCCGCCAGCAGGGCCATGAACCTTTTAAGGGGTTAAGATGTTTTGTTGTTGTTGTTGTTGTTGTTGTTGTTGTTTTCTGTTTTTTTAGTTATTGTTTTAGTTATATTATTTATTTATTTATTTATTTATTTTTTACTTTTTTATCCATTTTATCTATTAATCATGTTATTTAATGTGACTAGACTGTCATCAAAACATTTCACTGCTCCAGAAGTCCTGGTCTTTTTGTAGGTGTGTATCTTATTATTATTATTATTATTATTATTATTATTATTATTATTATTATTATTATTATTGGACACATTTGGTTTGGTCTCTTTTGCTCTCTGATGGTAGTTGCTGTACTTTGGCATCAGTTGTGGCAAAAGCTACCTGTAGGTCCTGTGATGACATTTTAGAATTGTTGGAGATTTCTTTACACATTGTATGTTCACTGCTCTTGAGACTAACTTGTAAGGACAGCCTTATCAGGCCATCTTGGTCAGTTGTTCTAAATGTTCTCCCCTTGATTCCTGGACTGTGGAACGGCTGCGAGTTCTTTGGATTTGATCATGGTGATTTTCTTCACCCCTCACTTCAACCATCAAGAGCAGACAAGACTAAACGTCTGAGGTTTAAATAAGACTCCAGACTCCTCCAGAATAATCATAACCATGTTCTGATCATCTGCAGCTGATGTTCTGCTCCTGGTTCTGATTCTACACATTTCTAATAAACATGAGTAATAAACGTAACGGGGGGGTCGACCATTTTCCTCACAGGTAATTATATTTCATATTTCATAAACATTGCTAAAGATATTTCTTCAGTTGTCAGATGTGTTGCTTGATTACTTACATGTAGGTCTTGAATATTGATCACATGAAGATCAGATGTCAAGATGTTTAAATTTTAAGATGTTTATTTTTTGTTCATTTTTTATGACTTTTGGTTTGATTTGTTAAAGACGTGCATATAAGGAGAACAATGTGAGGAAAACACTGTGATAAACACTTGATCAGTGATTCACTCTGAGTTATGTTGCTCTGGCCCAGATCAAGGTCAAGTATTCATAAGGCCATAAATGTAAAACATGCGGACGGCCGTGTAGCCTATTACTCATGCGGCGTTTGCGCTCATCGGAAAGTCCTCTAGCTAGCGCAGTGCGTTACACTGAATAAGTTGTTAATAGGGGAGTTTATTTTCTCTGACAGAGAGGAAATGGCTTCCTGGTGCAGGATGGATGAACCCCTGCAAGCTGTGCAGACGCCGCCCCGACAATGGCGCATAATTAGGAATAAATAAATATTAACACATCCGCTTATATAACTATCCGACGCTAACGTGCTAAATTGAATTAGCTTCCTGACAAGCTAATTGCGTCTGCGTGGCGTACGCCATGTAAAAAAGCTGCACTTCGGCGGAAAGGTGCTATCAAATTAATCTAGGAATCAGTAATTGAGACAAATGACATGGAGCGCCGAGCTGTCCTCTCGGAAATCCGGATGAGCAATGGAATGTGTTGTAGGGTTAAGAGGCGGTGTGAAAGAGCGGCGACTTAATCTGAGGACTATTAGCTTTAGTTAACCGTGTACCTTTCAATTAGAACGATCATTTTACATTTCTGGGGGGTATTGATGGATGTCTTTTGTCACTGTACACCCAGCGTCTCTCAGAGGGGAGGAGGGCACCATGCTGGCTGCGCGAATAAAAAAATAAATAAGGGGAAATGAAGACCCTCAGCTTTACTGTCATTCAGAGCCATGTGAACACATCCCACTTAAGACTACAAACCTCTTCCTCTACAATCGAGCATGAGGGCAAGTGGGGAGCTTGTCACAGTAAGGTAGAGTGTGCATGTATGTGTGTGTGTGTGTGTGTGTGTGTGTGTGGCATTTAACACAACGGGTGGGTGACAGGGGGGCATGCATATGAGAAAAATATAATAAAACTGCAAATCAAAAGGTCCTTTGTATTAAATTACAGAGAGAGCTTTGCAGGAATGAGACGAGAGCACACAGAGTCTGTGTGAATCTAATAATGAACTTGCGTCCGACCTTAATTAAACAGTCTACATCCCCTCGCATAGCCATATAATGATGTCAAGCCGAGAAGCAATTAGCCGCCCTTCTCTGAAAGCAAACAGTGTTTGTACGGCGCATAAAGTATGGCGGCAGACATGCTTATTGAAACCCTCCTGAAAAATAAAATTAATTAGTATGTTATGTGTTTTTTTTTTTTTTTTGGGAGATGCCTTAACATTGGACCCAGAGGACGGGCGCCTTAGATTAAAGATGAACCTTCCTTTCTGCCAGAACTGGTAATGAAAGCGGCAGGGCTACCTCACACTGGCTCATTAGCGGCAGGCCGGGGGAAGGCTGCACGCTTTGCCCCCCGACATCATAGCATCCATTAAAATAAGCTGTCATGGAGTTGCAAGAATAACAATCCACAGTAGACCGAGCCATCTGAAAGCCGAGGAGGAGGCAGGAGGGAGAAAAAAGGGAAAAGTTTCCAACAAAAGGCCCTCTCAGATTGTTCTTAGGTGTACAGCATTTATTTGTGTTTAGAGATCAAGCCTCTGTCTGCCTGAGCTAATTAAAGTGATCGGGCCTTGCTGCTGTTAGCCTGCAGTCGAGGGAGGTGCAGGCCAACCGAGACGTACTATTACACAATTAAGCCTCCCATCGTCTACGTGAAGTTCGAAAAAGCAAAAAACTAAAAAACGGAAATACGGGAAACAGGAAAATCACTTCCGTCAATCCGAACGCCGATTTACGCTCTCGTTCCTCCAGCTGAGCATTATGAAACGATTGCTCACCGCCTGTCAGTTTTTTCCGAGAAAGAAAAGGAGACGCGTGGACCCCCATGCGATCCGAGACCCGCTCCCGTGCACTCCTATGATGTAAGGTGTAATTTTGCCCAGTGGGGCTGCGCCAGCGGGCCCCTCTTTGTTCTCATTGGAGCGAGGCTGTTTATTCATGTCTGTTTACTCGTGTCAAGTTTCTTTGTGGCTGGCTGGTAGTTGCGCGGGCGGTCATTAGCCGAGCACTCCTAACTCGGTTATAAGAGAGGCATTCGGAGACGGGACTCTAATTGGAGACGTTTTACAAGGGGAGCGCTTATCACTTTGCTTATTAAAAATGCTTATTGGAAACAATAAAGCACACATTATGGTGGGGAAATTAATATAGTGCATTGCCCAGAACATAATGCCATTATAATGTGTGCCGTGTTCATCCTAATGAGTGCTCCTCAGTTTATTAGCCCTGATGACGGAGGGGCCGGGCTGGGGCTGTTATTGTTTGGTACAGGTTGATGGATTTCGGATGCACACACACAAACACCCACACACAAACCGACCAGACACATACAGATGCTGACTCTCTCTCTCTCTCTCTCTCTCTCTCTCTCTCTCTCTCTCGCTCTGTCTTTCTCTCTCTTTTTCCCTCTTGCAGTCTGTCTCTCTCACTCTTTCCTCTCTTTATTACCGAGCGAAGCAGCCGTTGAGCCCGGCGGGTTAGCTTTAACGCGGGATAAACATATAAATCTGCTGTTCCTCTCCGTTAGCCTGGAGTGAAGAGCCGGCAGGCTGCGGGAAAGAGAGAGAGCGAGAGAGTAAAGGAGAGAGAGAGTAAGAGAGAAAGCGAGGGAGAGACAGAGAAAGCCAGGCCTGACTCCATACATTCCAGCCCTACTTATTTCCACCAGCGGAGAGAGGAGGCCATAGATAACTCAGTGACAGGGGCGGTCCCCGGGGAGCCGGGCCTGGGAGAGCGGGTTAGTAGGTCATTACAGCTTCTGCACAAACCCTTTAATTGACTACAGAGCCAGGCTGGATCTGTGTCAGGTGAGCGGATTTCGCCAAAAAAGAAAACTGCAACCTAATAGTTTGGGTGGGTGGGTAGGTGGGTGGGTGGTTGGTTGTTTGCGGGGGTTGGGGTCTTGATAACGGCAGTTTGCATACGCGAGACCCTTCGGCTTGTGAAATGGGGAGCCTTTGTTTTTCCAATCCTCGCCGTTATTTTTTATATATTTATTTATTTATTTTTTTACCCCGCAAGTTTGAGGCAATTTATTTGCGATCCAATTTCACAGAGTCTCGCAATCAGGCAATGCAATCCAATTATCTCTTTGATTGGGCGAACTGATTAAAATGTGTAGCCAAACGTGATTATCTCTCTCCCTCTCTCGCTCTCCCTCTCTCTCTCTCTCTCGCTCTCACCAATCGAGAGAGAGGTAAGTGTTCTTGGATTATAAATATGCTGTATTTTAAGATGGCGACAAATTACAAGCGGTTTCTGAAGAGAGAACCACCCTCAAACCCTAAGCCACGAGGATCTGCTTCTATCTCCTCCAAACTCCGACGTAGACCGAATTTCGCTCTGGAAGCGCTTAATGCAGTCCTGGATTTACGTGTTGAATGTCGTCTATTGGCAGTTGTAAATCACCTTTTTTTATTTTAGCTCCTAAGATAAACAGCATCTGGCCTTCACGGAGTAACACAGCCTTCCCTGACAGAAGGCTCTGGATATGGCATTTCATCATCTGTTTCCTTCTTACCCTAATCAGGACCAGTTGTGCTCAGATGGCTTTAAACTGAGCAGACGTGGCTGAGTCTAGTCTGTCTCTGTCCGTGCCGTGGATTCGGCCCGGGCCCGTTGGAGTTGAAGGTCCTTCCAGTGTTTTGAAACATAATGACCAGCTTGTTTGATGGCTAAAGCGATAACCATGAGAGCGCGGCTAGCTCATTTATCAAATTACCAACTTAGTGAAGGTTTGCAGAGACATGCCAGTAATGAATGACAGGAGAGAGAGAGCGAGCGTGAGTGAGAGACAGTGAGAGAGAGAGAGAAAGAGAGAGGGAGGTCAGAATGGAGAGAAAGACTCATATGTTATCTTTCTCCTTCCTCCACCCACCCCCTCCCCCCCGCCCCCCCTTCCACCCTCACCCGCCTTCCTCCTCTGAGTGTCCGCATGTCTGGAGCTTATGAAATTTAAAGTGGTGTCTGGTTTTTGCCTCCATCAGAACGGCCTTGACTCGGCTGAGTGGCTGTGAGGGGGGGAATCGGCGATAAGGCCGGCCAGACCCCCTGCCTGAGACGTCACCGCTGACCCGGGCAGAGGTCAGAAGTCAACCGACAAATATATCTCCCGCGCTCGCCGTCACTTACTCCAAAATTGATAAAGACGGAGGAGGCGGAAGATGGAGGGAAAAGTGGAGGGAGAAAAAGAAGCGAGGTGTCAAAGTCATCCGTAACCAGCACTTTGTGATGCATGGTTGGGGATGCCCTCACATAATGCTGCACAGCGTGACCTCACACTTTGCACGCTAGGTGAGAGGGCTGCACTGACCTTGCTGGCTTTGAGCGCTGTTTAGCTTGGTCAGTTTAAGGTCTGTCACGTATAACACCTTTTTTTTTTTTTTTTTTACTGTTTTATCACATGTAACAGTTACATGACGTGTAGCACGTCACATCAATATTTTAAAATACTGATGATTTTGCCTAATAATTTGAAGTAGGAATGGACATAGTTATCTAGAACATGCATATTAGCGCTCATCTTAGTTGTAATTTACTTAATTGACCTGTCCAAATGTATAGATTAGAAGTTGTTCATGTCTTTTTAGACAAAAAGCTGAAATTCATAGTGTTTTCAGGTGATGTTTGTGAGCTGTGTAGCCAAGCTAAGTCAAGTTAGCATTTGAGATTTGTTCGTTCCAACCTATTAAGAGGTAATTACAATACAAAAAAACAAACAGCCTGGTTAAGGTAGTTATGGTTGCTGACCAGTTTAGCTCTTAGCATAAACTGTTTCCATATGACTTTGACCCTTTGACCCTGAACATGCTAGTCAGCAAGCATGATCAAGCTTGTTAACCATCATGACCAAGGTGATTGACCAGCATTACACGCTAATTGACCAGCTTTACCAAACTAGCCTACCAGTATGACCAACTTAACAACCAGCCTGATCAAGTTGGTCATGCTGATAGACCTGCTGGTCCATCAAACTCGAATGAAAACAAATCCTGTGTCAACATGGTAATGTGGGTCTCGTACGGGTAGAACATGGGCTAAGTGGGTTCCAGGTGGGCATGGGCTCTGCGTGGGTTTGTACATGTGCATTTACTGGGACCCAGTTGGGCTTCCCAAATAGTCCCCATTGTACAGTCCACCTTAATCTCACATGGGTCCCATCTAGGCCCCATATGCAGTGTACAAACCAGATGGGACCCACGTGTAACCCCTCCTGGTCCCATCACTGAACCTGGTGAGCATCCATATGTGGGGCCAATGTGGAACGAAACTTTTTGGTTCCCAGTGTATGGGCTACCCATACAGCCCTACATCAGCATGTTGGGGGGGTGGTATGCTGGTCAGGACCTAAGCTGGTGAACCTGCACTTCCAGCACATGATTTTCCCTGAATGATCAGCTTTTCAACCACCTTCACCATCTTACACCATCTGAAAGCAGTCACAAGCAAAAAATTGTGTTGAGCTGGATTTTTTCAGCAACGATTTTCCTGAGTAAGAGTTACTGAAGGACCTCACCCTCTTCAGCTAGAATGTTCAAATTCTCATGTTTACCTTCCTGTTGGGACCTTTAAATACTACTCACTTGGATTGGATAGTATGCTTTGGATACTTCACCATTAACCTATGGTGTTATATAGTAGTCAATAAAATTACCCTACGAGTCTAAGGGCCCTATTTTAGTTGATTTAGCAGCGTGACGGTGTGTCTTTGCTATCATAACCACAGGAAAAGTATGCCTTTCCCGGCTCGAAATGTGCAAAAGACATGTACTAATTAATCATAGGTGTGTTTCGGGCGTAACGTGTAATAAACCAATCAGCGTGTTCCTCACCATTCCCTTTAAGAGCCAGGTGCGCTCTGACTTTGACGAATTGCTATTTCAATGGGGTAAAGCGAGGGGGTGTAGCGTGTTGGGCTGCACGCGGCTGTGTTGACAATTCACTGCTGAGATAGCAACGAATGTCTGACTGTTGATGTCTGTTGTTTTCAGTCAGTAGCGCAGATACACAGCAATACGCCAGAAATTTAGACCTGGACACACCCCATTCCGGGCCCCCCACGCCCATCGGCGTAGATATATATTTACAAGCACTGTTGCTATCTAACCAACTCATGTAGAAGGCGTGAAAATAGACTGTTGGTGTAAGATAGCATAAGCATCTTGACACGCCTTGCCCATGGTGTAAGATAGGGCCCTAAAAAACCTAAACCTAACCCTTATCCTTATTCTAGTCCTAATCCTAATCCTAAAATTCTCGAGTTTCACTAGATAGATTCTTCCCAGTTTGAAAATATGTAGATAGTCTATTTCAGAGGTTAAGTGACACCAAAATTGTAACGATTTAATTATCAAAAGGTTGCAATTATACTGCCTATATAATCCCTTCAACATCCATCCCATATTTCATCTTATAAACTACTCCCAAATCTGGCACTTTGGTCTTTGTTCTACATGTAAAATCTGAATTTGCTTTGCATACCTCCTGTTTCTATTCAGCCAGTGTTGCCCTCCTTCCATTCTCCTGCTTTCTCAGCCCTGATTAGCTGCTGCTCTCGCAGGAAAACACATTACCCTCTCGCTACAAACACTGATCGATTTCTCTAAGGCTGCCTATCTCATTGCTTTTATATTCCATTGATTTTCCTGGATTAAGTTTTATGGCTCTCAATTATTTTCATGTATGATTGTTCACATCTGTTTATGGCGAGCCGCATAATCGTTGAAAGTGATGATTGTGTTCAAGTTGATAATCCAATTTCAATACGGGAGACATCCCTCCATTTGGAGAGAGATTACGCCGCTCTATGCAGAGTGGAATGAGGATTTTTTTTGGAGCAGAACTGATCAAGAGAGTAGTGTAGTTCCTGTGCCGCTTCACGCCTGAAACCCACCATCAAAAACGGCTGACATCTTGACAGAAGCGTTCTCTGAGAAACGCCGGCATCACAGGCTTCATTAGGAAAGCGTTTAGCAATCATAAGAGATTTTTATTAACCTGCTGCGGTGTCACTCAGAGAGACAGAGAAGCGCCGTGGCACAATTAAATCAGAAATGGGTTTTGAGCACCGTTGGCTAATGTGATTCTAATATGATAGCAGGGGACGGTGCTTCAGTGTACAATCATCTATCATTCGCAGGGAAGCCCTGACACTCTTCAAACGTCACAGCCTTCAATTAAAGCTTTTTCTGTTCCCCTCTCTCTCTCTCTCTCTCTCTCTCTCTCTCTCTCTCTCTCTCTCTCTCTCGCTCAGGCCGGGGCGCTAGACGTTTCTCTCCAGGTGCTTCCCGCGGAGGACGTTAGGCTAGAGTGAGCGGTGCAATAGAAGTTTAATCAATGCTTTAAATGGAGAAGGCGCACGCAGATATTTCTCTGATATAGTAAGTGTCTATCAAAACTGTCATAAGTGACACCGAATGGCTGGATGCTTCATGGCAAAGAGATGGCCACTATTGTTTCTGGGCTGTTCTGCAAACCTGTTATGAATATAAATGCTGTGCAGGGAGTGGAGGGAGGTGTGCGCTCACATAAATTGGGCCGCTATTCAACAACATATGGGTGAAAGATTTCATTCACAGTGCAGTATAGTACAAGCTTGCATTAGCTCTTAGGTTATTGCTGGGCCGGAGAGATGATAAACCACTTGTAAAGCCATTGTAATGAGTGTGCTGCACATTGTGATATATATAGAGAAGTGCCTGTCATTTATCCGGACATAGATTTCATAATAGCAGAATAAGGGTGTGTTTACACTTGTATAGTAGTGTTTATACTTCGGATATTTTGGTTCAGACCAAGCAAGGAAATAATACATTGTTATTTTTTAGTCCTGGTCCGCTATTGAAACAAAAGGGGAAAAAAATGTATGGCTCCCCAGCTAACCCCTGAGAGAGCAAGGCCAATTGTGCTGTTTTGGACACTGGCTGCTGATGGCAAGCAGCTTTACCTGGGATTCGGACAAAAGTCATTTTTCCAGACTGCATTATGTAAACCACCCTCTTTGGCACCCTTATTTATAAAACAATAAATAAGTGCAGTATGCAAATTCCTTTTAAAAACATGGTTATTTAAGAAAACATAAGTCATTATACATATACATATATATATATATATATATATATATATATATATATATATATATATATATATATATATATTAACCCTTAAAATCTTTAGAATGTATTATTCTTTAAAGAAATGTTTTTAATTTCCTGCTTATTTACTTGTCAAGAACCTTTTAAAACCTTCATAATGTAAGATCCCTAGAAAGAAACCTAAGGTTGGTATACAACCAAGTATACAACCTCTAAAATGAATGAAGGTTGTACAAATCAATCACGAGTTTCTCACAATCACACATCTCCTTCAAACACAACCTTGAAACAATAAATGTGCTACAAAATGTTATTTGAGGTTATTTGGTTCCCTGGAGAACCATATTTCTAAAAGATGAGTTTTGAAGAAATTAGAAAAATCTTAAAATTGGTAAAGATACATTAAGTGAAGTTTTTTAAGCCTTGAAAAGGTTCTTTACACTCTCTTTTATGAACATGGTTCTTTGGCAAAACAAACCTGGTTCTTCTGGGTCATCACTCAAAGAACATTTTGTAGCTCCTGTAGAGTGCATGGTTCTTCAGAAAAGCAAAAGTTGTTCTTCTACACATTTGAATGGTTTCTCCAAGTGTTTTGTGCAAAAGTATATATATATATATATTTACATGTATTTACATATATATTACCATGGCAACTCAAAGACGTCTTGGCATTCTTAAAACAAGAACCTAGAGGATCTAGGAAGTACTACAATAACTAAATTTTAATAAAAATCCATGAAACTAGAACAGTGGAAAACTGGTCCGCCGAAGGAAATTAAGTGAAGGAGTTAGTAGATGAACGGATGAATGAATGGTGCCTTACCGAGCTAAAGTGAATGACTGAATGCATGTTTCTGGACATTTAGATTACCCAAAAGAGTAAGTAAATACACTGCACCAAAATCAAATCACCAAAGGGAGCTACATGAGTTCCACTTGTATTATAGGCCAGAGGTAATTAAGCCTTTTTGTTTATTTCCACTACATTGGAACATGAGTGCGGCTGCCCAGATCTTAATGAATAGGTAACCCTTCCCAACACATGCGCTCGCGCACACACATAAACACAAAAGCAGGGTGACACTGCCCACTCTTGGCACCAGCCGGCCTCATTGTTGCCAGTCCCATTGAGGTGGGACGGTTGGTGGGTGTGGAAGCTAAATTACCCTCTACCCCGGGCAGGAGGCCCTCCCGAGGGGGGTCGGCGCTACCCTGTGAGTAAGCTTGTACCACGCCTGCCCTTGACATGCCTTCTCCACGGACGGCGGAACGCAGGGGGTGCTGCCAGGCCGCTTGAATGGCGGGCGAGCGTGTGCCAGATGGTAGCAGCTGCGACGGAGCGCCCTCTCTGTGGCGGGACACCTGTCCACGCCGGACCCCTCCAGGAGCCATCAGCGGCCGCCCTAAAGAGCCGTCAGCAGGAAATGAGGCGCTAACCCGGGAGTGAAAGGCCTGCAGGCCCTGGGCTGGCCCTCGCTGGGCCCGCGCTCTGCCGCTCTAATGAGGAGCAGATCCAGCGCCAAGACACGTTTAGCGGCCACGCTGTTTACTTTATCATCATTACCCAGCATGCTGCTGGGCTGTGGAAGAGATGGTAGGGTGGACAGCTTGGGCGGAGCTTTGGACAGACAGCAGGGCCACCTGAATCGGGGTACGGAGGGGGCTCCTCGAGGCCACAAGGCCACAAAAGCGACTGTGTCCTGAAGAAGGCCTGCTGTTGGTGGAAATGGAATTGAGCAATGTTAGCGATGCCACAAGCCAGTGTCCAGTTTGCATCCAGTCATGTAATATTAAGTATCTCTCAATAGATGCTTTATCTAGAGAATACAGCCACATGGTGCAGGTAACATATTTTCACTGTTGGAGGAAAAAAAAACTTTCAATGAATGTTAATGTGAGAGATTTTATCTGTATGTAAGTAGTTCTGACAGTGTAAGGAATAGCTGGCATGTCAAAATTACAGTGGCAATAAAAGTATGTGGACCCTTTTCACATGTATAGTTTTCTGCATTAATATGTCAGAAAATGTGATCTCTTCCTTATCCAAGTCAAGTGTATTGCCAAATATAATGTACCTAAAATAATAATGCATATTTATGAACATTCATGTCTTCACTGAGAATAACCATAA
This sequence comes from Salminus brasiliensis, assembly GCF_030463535.1. Lineage (NCBI taxonomy): Eukaryota > Metazoa > Chordata > Actinopteri > Characiformes > Bryconidae > Salminus > Salminus brasiliensis. The sequence goes on along the minus strand of NC_132899.1, from coordinate 5,819,349 downwards.
AAACCTTAAAGTGCAAATGGATAAATCATGTGAACTCTTGAGTTAATGATCTCAAAAAAGCTAATTGGAATCAGGTGTTAGCATACTTGGAGTTTGCAAACCTTTTGAGTTTGCTCTGCACAAGAAGGAAATGCATATGTGATCCATGCCTCACCAAAAAGAGCTTTCAGATCTACGTTTAAAAATTGTTGATTTACATGAAGCTGGAAAGGGTTACAAAGTGATTTCAAAGACTTCAGAAATTCACCAGTCTACAGTGAGACAAATTGAGACAATTTGGGACTGTGGCTACTCTGCCAAGAAGTGGGCGCCCAAGAGTACAACGGAGTCTCATCAATGAGGTAAAGAAACAACCCCGAGTGACAGCCAAAGATTTGAAGGTGCCATTGGTCCAGGCTAACATCTGTGTTCATGAATCTGCAGTCAGTAAAACAAGCAGCTTAATAAAAAGAACATTGCTGTACACTTGAAGTTTGCAAAAGAGGACACTGACACTCCATAACAGGACTGGCAAAATGTTTTGTGGATGAAACTAAGATTGAAGCTGAGATTTGGAACGATCATCCTGCTCTATATCTGGTGTAAAAAAGGTAACGTGAGAGTGTCGGTATGTCAGTTGAAACTCTGTAGAAGTTGGGTAATGCAACAGGACAATGACCTAAAACACCGGAGCAAGTCCACAACAGAATGACTTTTGTCCAAAACAAAATCAGCCTTTTAGATTGGCCGATGAGTCCAGATCTCAACCCTATAGGAATGCTATAGATTGACTTGAAGAAAACCGTACACATGAGGCGTCCAAGGAACATGACAGAGCAAAAGCAGTTCTGCCAGGAAGAATGAGCTAGAATTTCTCCTGAACAATGTGCAGGTCAGATCTACGGTTACAGAAAGCGCCTGGTTGAGGCTATTGCTGCCGAGGGGAGGGGTCAACCAGCTATTAATTCCAAAGGTTCACTTACATTTTCCACTACCCCTTTGAATGTTGAATGAGTGTGTTCAATAAAGACCTGCAAGATCATATTATTTTTGTGTTATTATATTTGTCAATACGCTTGATTGGATGAGGATCAGATCACATTTTATGGCAAATTAATGCAGAAAACCATAAAATTCCAAAGGGTTTATATATGCTTTCTTATCCCTGCATGTAAAAGGCATAAGTAAAAATAAACAATAATTAAAATATATATATAAATAAAATTAACAATAAAAATCAGCAAAACTGCCAGTATCAAGTGATACAATAAAATCACTTCATTTTAGCATTAGAGACATACTGAACTGACCCATGTTCATGATTGCCTTGTGAAAATCACCATTCACTTTACTGAAGATCAGCAATTACGTGGATAATCAACACCAGTATAAGCCTTTCATGACAACTAACATAAACCTATACAGATATTAATAAAGGCTAACTTCATCAAGTGTCAGTTTTAATGACATCCAATAGGTTGAAACCAACAAAAGCAACCTTTATCATAACTTTGTTACAAATTGTACCTTTATTAAAAGGTTAGTAGGTTTGCCAGTTGGTTGTGTATGCTGTATGTTTTATACAGGGTTCCCAAATGTCATTGAAAATCTGGAAAACCTGGAAATGTACAGACTACTTTTACAATCATGGAAACTCCTGGAAAATGAGAAAATTGCAAATGAATAATTTAGCTACTGATGCCACTTTATGAACATATTTACAATTAAACATTGTGTGATTTGTTGAGATTGGATGGGGTGATGCTCATCCAACATTCTGACCTCACTCATGTTCTTGTCGCTGAATGCAATCTAATCCTCACAACAATGCTCTAAAATCTAGTTACTCCAATCAAAATATGATCCAATCTTTTTTAATACCCTTAGTTTGAGAAGAAACAATGAATGAGCAGGTGTCCCAATACTTTCAGTGTCCATATAGGGCATTTTACCTTGTGTCCCATAGGAAAACAATGTTGAAATTTCATGCTGGGACAAATGTCCACCTACTAAACTACTTTATAGATTTGCTGATTCTGGAACAGGGCACTGCCAAGGTGACCACTGTGGACATTTTGCCAATAAAAAAATGATCATGGAAACTACTGGAAAATGAGAAAATTGCCAATGATGTCCTGAGATCCTGGAGCAGATGAGCTGTTAAACCACAGAGATTGAATACTTTAGCTACTGATGCCACTTTATGCACATATTTATCATTAAAGATTGTGTGATTTGTTGAGTTCATGACTTCTATCCAACTTGCAACTTTGCACCTTTCATTTTGTAGCGATTTTTTTAACTTGTTAAAATTAATTAAAATTGTAAATGGTTGTAAAAGTTGTTGTAAAAGTTTTTAACCATGTTTAGCTTGTCAATCTCTGAAGAGCGTCTGTAAAACAAATGAGCCTCAAATTTGAAAAACATCAAAATTACAGAGGGATTTATATCTTACGGAAAAGAAAAGTGTAAAGGACATCCAGTAACCATGTGTGTAAAATACAGTTGATACCTAGGAGCTTTTAATATGCATATTATGTAAATTCTGACATGTCTGAATATCGTGGAAATGTTTTTATAAAGAGTGGGAACATAGTATTTGGGTAAAAGCCTTAATAAATGTGTTCAGATTTAATGTAGCTGATGCTGATCCATTAAGAGCTGCCTTGATAGGCTAATTGCTGCTGTTCTCTGTGCTGTTTGTAATGTTTCCTTTGTTTAAGTTTGTTTGCAGGATTCCAGCATTGCCTCTAAACATTATACAGTTATAGCACTTTAATACAGAATTAATTGCTTTGGTTTCCGCTGCTGCGAAATTGGAAGAGAATGGAGAAATTCATACCTTGGATATGTGACAAGACCCTCTCTGTAGCCTAGAGCTCATGGAGGGGTATTAAAAAGTCATTAGATACAGGGTATCCTCAGGGAATGCTTTTATATGAAGCTCTTTGGTGTCACGACCCATGTTATTTGTGTATGAGTGACACTTACCTGCCAGACATGACATGAATTAAACACTGCTATACGTGTAGGTTTTCTCATCTTTACAGATACGCCTGGCACCTGAACGGGACATTCACATTCCTTCCTGTTCAGTTCCGTGTTCCTTCCATGTGCCTGAAACGCAAAACTGCAATAGGCCTGTCGTTGCTGTCATACATAAACCTTGAATCTCCAAAATGGTAGCTTTACAGGATGAGGAAAAAAAACTTCATAACTTATAATGGAAGTCAATGTAAAAAGATGCTATTCCAGGTCATTTTTGGGTCATTTCTATTGGTCCATTCATCATAAAATTCTGAAACCATGTAAAGAGCAATTAACAGATTTCTATTATGTCAAAAATTAAGATGTAAGGTTTTGTGGGACAGTGACAATAGACAAGTTTTGTGAAACGTCATCACAGAGATGCACATGCAACCACTGGTATCATAGGTAACATTGCAATGGATGGCTCAGATCTCGGCTGGGATTTGAACTATAGGAATATACACTTTATGTCAAATGTTTGTGGACGCCCCTTCTAATAAATGCATTCAGCTACTTTAAGTTGCACCCATTGCTGGCACTGATGTGCAAATGCTCACACAGCTTATCTAGTTGCAATAAAGAAGTACTGCCAATAGAATAGGACTCTCTGGAGCAGATATATATAAACCTATTGGCAACCATGCTGCCTTATGCCAGACGTGGGGAGTTGGGAATGAGGTGAGGTGATTCCCATCCAACATTATGAACTCACTCATGTTCTTGTCACTGAATGCAATCAAATCCTCACAGCAATGCTCTAAAATCTAGTAGAAAGCCTTCCTCTCTGGACAGAAGAGACAGTTACCTCAACCAAAATATGATCCATTTTTTTAATACCCTTAGTTTGAGAAGTAACAATGAATGAGCAGGTGTCCCAATACTTTCAGTGTCCATATAGGGCATTTTACCTTGTGTCCCATAGGAAAACAATGCTGAAATTTCATGCTGGGACAAATGTCCACCTACTAAACTTCTTTATGGATTTGCTGATTCTGGAACAGGGCACTGCCAGACTGCATCAAGCCAAGGTGACCACTGTGGACATTTTGCCAATAAAAAATTATTCAGTAAAAAAAAATGAAAAATGGAGATACAGGGTTTTGGTGTGGCAGCAACGACTGGAATACATGCTCAATAGGGTGACTGAATTGCAAAATCCAAGGCGGGGGTTTTGTCAAGATGAGCACTGATGTCAGGTTCTGAGTTATGAGGGGTGCATATTGGGGGCAGGAGTGTTAGCGTCCCGTCTATGTGGACGACGTGCAAGTGAAAGGTCAGCAGAACGAGGGGACTGGGGCGTTGATAAGAGAGCCTCTTTCGGGCAGGTGGGGTCAGCGAGCAGAAATGTGCATAGCCCAGGCCTGATTAGTGATGCCATGGCATCCTCTGGCCCTGCGAATGTAGGAAAATCGCAGGGATGAGAGAGAAAGCGAGAGTGTGATTTGTTTTCACAGCGGGACGAGTGTTCGTATGGAGATGAAAAGGGAAAGCGTAGGGAGAGGAGTCACGTCGGGTGGCTGTTCATCTGCTGCGATGCCTCTTTAGATCTCGGCCGAATGCGGAAAGGCGCAGGGGCTCTCGCGCTGCCTCGTAGCCAAAGACGTCGGGCATTGGGCTACGCTAACCTGTGACCTCATACCGGCTTCCATCAGCCTGCTTCCTTCCGGTGTCTGCTTCGCCATGCCAGACTGAAGATGAGGCCGGGCCGCATGCAGCGCGTGGGCCTTCCTACAGGCTTTAAATAGCTGATTACGGCCTAATTGTTTCAAAATGATTAGAAGCACACTTTGTAGTGTAGGAGGCCTATAGACCCACTTGCACCAGGCCTGAATTTTAAACACACAGGCCAAGGTTGCCATTCATGTTCGTTTCTTTTTACACAGTCACTTCTTTTATTTTTTCTCTCTCCCCCCACCATTATGTTTGACTGAGCGCTTTGATAAAACATGAAGGTACTCTCTGTAATACTTTTTTGCGTTGTCGTTTTATCGATCCGCCAACCCCCGGGGAGTCACTTTCTGCAGGAGGCAATTATGAAATCAGCGCAAAAGCTGGGATAAAACAAGATATTACGCTCGCACAGTCGGCTGCGCGCTATACTCAGTTACAACACAGAAGAGCTCTTTCTCGTTCTCAATATTGGATACAGCAAGTGAGAGCGAAAGATAAAGGAGATTGACGAAGAAGAAAGAGGGAAAAAAATCAATGTGTAAGCTACTGTAGAGAAAATATGTATGTCATCATGTGTGAAATGACTTGGAAATTACTTTTTGAATTGAAATGTTCCCTTTTGCTTAGCTTTCTTGCTTTTCTCTCAGCCTGTCAGACTCTTTAGCAGCAGCAGCAGTGGCAGCAGCCACCGCAAACAGCCGCCGCAGCCTCCTTCGCCATTCCGGCCCATCTGCCGAAATGTCAGCGCGAGTGTGCTTTCACACCCATCTCGCTTTAAAATAAAGCTCATGCAGGGGCTCCGGGTGGCAGCCGGTGTTTAAAAGGTGTGCATATGCGCTCGGGCCTCTCCGCTCGGGCCTCTCTCCGCTCTTTTGTTCCAGGCTGATGTGGGTGGCCACGTCCCTAATGGTGCTAAAATCGCCTTTTGAAAAGTGACACCTCGCTAAATCAGATCGGCTAGTGGCACTGTAATGGAGTGGGATTGATCCGCGGACGGACGGGGGGCCACCGTTCACGCTGCTTAACCCCTCAGGTGACGCTGTTTGTGTATCACTTATTGGATTGTTAATAGATTTACCTCATTTGTGCGAGACACTGCCAAACGCCGGAGCCGGGACCTTTCCATTACCGCGCCGGCGTGTGGAGGCCGCAGACGTAGAGCGCTAAGACGGAAGATTGCGGCGAGGCGGCGTTAGTGCCGCCAGAGGTCCCTCCTCCGTGACAGCATCGCAGCTGTAGACTAGCAATAGCAATCCTCCAGTGGCAGTTTTAATTATCGGCACGGCGATACTATCAGTAAGTGTGTAATTATGTGTCAGTTTGCCGGCTGCCGGGTATGAAGGGGTGAAAGTGAGGGAGATGATGATTGTTGAAACTGGCGAGTCGTATTTAAACAATCCAGCATGTGTAACTGGCACTGTCATTAAACAGAGAGGGGCTGACCCCCTCTGTCACTCACTCTCGCACTTATGCAGATCCTTTTTTTTTTCCTCTCGTTCACTTTCTCACTTCTTCCCTCCCTCTCTCTCTCTCTCTCTCTCTCTCTGTCTCTTTCTCACTCTCTCTCTATCTCTCTCCATCTCTCTCCATGTCTCCCTCTCCTCTTCACAGGACTTCACGCTCAGATAGGAGACGGGGCAGGAAGTGGCTGAATGCACGGTGAGAATCTGACATTCGGCTGCTTCATCCTGTGTCGACTACACACAAATACACACATGCACATGCAAGCACACACACACACACACACACACAAATACAGGGTGCCATTTCACAGGCACAGCTTTAACACACTCACACTTTTAAATGAGCAAATGTGCCGCTGTTAGCCATTTATTTATTTATTTATCTAGTTTTTTTATTATTTATTTGTGTGCAGTCGGTGCAGTCTGCACACTCTGTTTATTTGGCTTGTGTTTATTCATTTGTTTTATTTGTTTTGGGGAATTTTTTGTGTTTCTGTTTTGTATTATTATTATTTTTTTACTTAAATATCATAGAAGCAGTCAGAACATAAGCACCTTTTTCTTAGGATACTGTTTAGTGGTTAGTATCTGCCCAATCATATTATTCTAGTTGTAGGATTCAAAAAATGAATACTTCTGTATAATATAAGAGCCCTTGGGGGGGGGGGGGGGGGGTGGCAATGAAGAAAAAAAAATAGATATAGGGGAATCATCTGATGCAAAAGCGAAACTGACTATAAAAAGTATGTTAAAAGCAACTACAGACACCACAGTCAGCGAGGACCTTTTAGTCTCATTAATCATTTTTCAGATGTTTGGATGTGTTATGTTAATTTGCATCCACTTGCATGTATTTGCAACTATATTTTATCCATTTTTAGTAAATTTGATGACTGTAATGTAGACTTAGCTCCGCATGACCCCGTCACATATCACTATCAAGGCTTCTTACCTGTATATAACCATAATATCCAATCACCCAATTGTTGATTGGCACAAAGGCAGCATGTTTCTCCGAGATAAACAGTAATCTTCAACATTCAGAACCGAAACTGTCAGTTTCTACTATATCTGTATTCATGACATTTTACATATTCAATCCAAACAGTATTCCAGCATTGACCTTAATTGATTAATATAATAATGATAATGATAAAAGATTTCTCCTCTAACATTGTCTTTTTTAATATTTAAATGTATGCATATTGCTTTGTGTTTTATTTTATTTTCATATCTAAATATAACCCAGAGCTTCCGATATAACCAATATATAAAATAATGTATCATAATCATAATGAATCAGTAAGAATATCATTCATCAAAGATTAAGTGCATCTTTTAAGTATCTATATTAATAATATAGACTTCAAAATTATAAATGAATTTTAAAAGTATTTTAAGTTTCTTGAGGCTTGGGGTAACAAGAAACAACCCGGGGAACAGTTTTGAAGAAGACTGAACAATGCAAGCATCTTTAAAATATTTTAAAAATTACATTTATTCATACACTATATATATATATATATATATATATATATATATATATATATATATATATATATATATATATATATATATATCTTTTTTTCCCTTTGGTATCCAGATTAAATTTCAATTCGAGTATCATTACTTTGAAATTACATGAAAAAAAAAATAGTTGACTGTGATGTTAAATAGACAGATTTCATCATTAGAAGGCCATCATGTGCTTATATTTGCCACTAGCTGGTGACTCTTCAGGGGCTAGTCGCACGAGGGTCCCTCCTGCAGAGCAGCTGTCTGATTCAGCAACGCCTTCCATTAGAGAACAAAAATCACCTTTGATAACATGAAATGCAATAAAGTCTCCTCCTCTGCTTTCCAGCACTTTTCATTTAGCACGCTCAGACACGGGCACCTCCAGCCTCCGAACCCACACCAACATGAAACAGCTGCCCGCCTGGGGTGGGGGATGAGGGGCGGGGAGGGTGCCAGGGCTTGAACCTGGGCTTGGGTGGCGAATGAGGAGAGGTTTGTGTTTTGGGGTGGGGTGGGGTGGGAGGTCTGTAGGAGCTTGAGTGAATTGTAAGATGTGGTGTCCCAAGGACAAGAGGGAAATATCCATATCATAATGAAAGGCAGTATTAATTGCGGCTACACCTCTGCACTTGAAAGTAATGAGCGGGAGCACGGCGGGGGCCTCCGAGGATTAATTTGTAGTAATATTTTATCAGCACAGAGAGGGGGTAATTTATTTTCTTTTACGTAACCAAACTTTAAAGGTGGGCCCCAGCTAGAGCCTGATTTGTGAAAGGAAAAGAGTGGGGAGGGAGGGAAAGTCTACATATCTTCGCCATAACATGCCTTCGCCATTTAACTAAGTGGGTTACAAAGGATGAATTTGGCTATGCCTAGGGCTTCAATGGGCAAGGCTCTACGGCCCACTTACATCAGGAGGTAACACAAGTACAGTCTTAATTTAAAGACCACTCTTTCCCCTAGTGGCTCTATGATAAAGACATCTGACAATGGTGGTGCTCTAATTTATGGCCAGACCCAATGCATTAATTGATTTCCACACCCTACGCCATTACAGAGCCCGAGTAGTGTACAGCCCGAGACAATTTATCTGCCATGATTTGTCACATTCATGGCCCTGATTGTAATTTTTGCGACAAAATGGAGAATTTCCTCCAAAATGAGCACTAGCACATACAGTATGAGTATATCAATTTCCTAATGAGCTCCATCCTTTTTGATGGATTCATTGGGATCGACTCAATATAGACTGTGAATTACACTAATATGGTTAATGTCTTCTGTCTTGCAGCTAAAAAATGTCGCTCATAATCACATAATAGCCAATTCATTTGGTTTCACTTGTATTTGTGTGAAAGGTCCAATTCCACAGTTAACAATTGCGAATTATGCTCTTTCTCTCCCATTAATTACCATTGACCGCTTTTGCATTTATCCGACATTAGGAATTTGACTGCAAGGCTTATGGTATTATTAACTGCTCATTTACACAAAGTGACAGAAAAAGGAAAAGAGAAATGTCCGCGAGTGAACTGAGCATCACAGAGCTGTTCACAGTGACTCTACTGCATGTTTTTACTGTCTCACAAAACCTTGTATCTCCCTTCTTGACATTCTTTCACTTTCTGACATAATTTGAATCTGACTTTACGTTGTGTCTAAATTTCATTATGAGTGGATCAATGGAAATGCTCTGAAATGTCTCAATAAAATATTGTTACATTGACTTCATTGATATTTTGTTGATATTTGATGCTTCACAGATGGTCCAGATGGTCCATTTCTGTGTTCATAAACTCATTCTCCATACAGAGATACGGCACAGTAATGACCATTCTTCTTAAAATAATGGTGACCGCTGTAAACCAGAACACTGTAGCATTAGCATTTATTGACATGAGGCTATACCCTGTGCATTAATGATATGTACATAAAGATTTGACTTTAAATGCCAGCATAATGTATACTGTACTGTGTACACTGCAGCATAATGGCATTTTTCCAGAGTTAAGACGGGTGACATGACGACGCATCTTTATGTAGTCTGTAAATGGAAACATTTGACATATATAAAGTGAAATGGAGACTATCAAATATTTGAATACTGAACAAAATGATGTTTCCAATACTGCTTTAATATCTGGCAGCAGGCAGGGTTTAGTAAGTAGTGCTCAGTAAAAAAACAAAAAAAAAACAAAAAAAAAACAGTAAAGGTAAATAAATACATACACACACACTGCCTGCCAAATATAAGGATTTCCTAAATGTGCTTTTCCTCTAATTCCTCTAATATTTACTTTATGATGAATAGAGAGCTAAGGAACTCATAATCTAAATAAACTGAAGAAACAACTGACCATAGATGACCAGAACAAATATTCAGAGTACTGCCTTAACAATAATATCACACTTTACAAGATATGTGTTGGTAGAGCTCCAGATTTTTTTTATAGGTTAGAATTAAGGTTAGTGCTACGGTTCAGCCTCATCAAGGCACCCATCAATGATCAAATATTCAATAAAGTTGTGCTTTTGGCTTCATATATTGGTCAGTTTTCAGCCCCAATCAGTTGGTTCTGATCACAACTGGCAGTCCAAATGAACTGTTCAGATATTGCTATGTCAAACTACGCTGATCAGCCGTAACATTAGTATGGCTGACAGGTAAAGTAAAAAACACACTGATGATCTTCGTCATTATCTTAGTGGCATCTGTTAAGGGGTGGAAATTTTAGGCAGTGAGTGAACAGTCAGTTCACTTGGGGGTGATATGATTAAAGCAGGACAAATCTGATACACTTAGGAAACTGGGATGGCTAGACGACTGGGTCAGAACATCTCCAAAGCATCAGGCAGGTCTTGAGGGGTGTTCCCAGTATGTGCCAGTGGTCAGTGCCTTCCAAAAGTGCTCCAAGACAACGCCGGAGAACTGGGGTCAGCTGTGACTATGACTCATTGATATGATCCATGGAGGCCCTACCTTACAACTCACAGGACTTAAAGGATCTGCCAATGTCCTGGTGCCAGATTCCATGGAGTCTATGCCTTGAATGGTCGGATCTGTTGTGGCGGTACAAGAGGGACCTACTCAATATTAGGCAGGTGGTAATACTGTTATGGCTGATCGATTGAATTGATTGTTTGTTTCTAATGATCTATCACTTCTCTTTTGGTAGAGGACAAGGTAAGATGCTATTATGCTCATCAAGAGATCATCAAGAGAGTGGGTCGAGGAGTGAGGAAATTCATGACAGTAAGGTGATATCATGACTAGACCAGCCAGACCAGCTGCACACCCTCCTACCACTGCTACCTGTCTAATGACCATGTAAAAACCTAAATGGACTCTTAACTATCAGCCACTATTAATATTACCACCATTATCCATCATTACTCTGACCATCACTGCCATGACTATATTAAGTTCTACTACACCATGATTATTATATTATGATTATGATCAGAGCAGCTCAACAGTACAGATGATTTGGTAACTTTTATTAATAAATAGTTCTGATCAGAGGAGGACGGGTCGGGTCCCCCTTGTGAGTCTTGGTTCCTCCCAAGGTTTCTACCTCCAGCTCTAAAGGAAGTTTCTCCTTGCCACTGTCGCCGTTGGGGCTCACTGGGGGTCTTGGATCCTTCATGTCTTCTTACGTTATTTCTTTTTTTCTGTCTTTTACTAATTACTAATTATGTAAAGCTGCTTTGTGACAACAACAGTTATGAGGCCATTATCTAGGCCAGAGGAGGACCTACAGGATACTGATGTATTCTATTATTGTTATATTGTCATTATAAGCATTGAATTTTTTGGTGTGTATCACTGATCATTACTAAATAACCAAAAAAAAAAGCCCTTGTTTATGGACACCCCTTCAAATGAATGCATTTAGCTACTATTTACATCCATTGCTGACACAGTTGTGCAAATGCACACAAACACACAGCTTGTTTGGTCCCTATAGAGAAGCATTGCCAATAGAATAAGATTAATATGAACCTATTGGCATTTTACCTAATGCCAGGCATGGACTACAGCATTGAGCTGTGGAGCAGTGGAAGAACTGTGTTCTCTGGAATGATGGTGGGGCTACTTTTGAGATGAGTTGAGTTGAGGTGGGGTCTCCAAACTCCAGTAGAAAGCCTTCTTCCCTGGACAGTAGAGGCAGTATAGACAGTTCCTCCAACACTTGATTTCAGAAGAAACAATGAATGAGCAGTATCTTCTGAAGCTTACCGTCCGAAGACCTCACACCAAAGCAAAGCCACACGAGAGCCTGTCCTTCACAGCCAGACATGATTTGCGATTCAACAGTGTATAACTCAACCTGAAGAATCTTCCTTCACCTCCTCAGAGTTGGTCAGAGTGAGAGGATGTACAGCGCTTTCTTCTAGCTCGTTTCCCATGCATTTCGGACATCACCATGAGCCTCCTGTTTTGATTCCCTGTGAATGTCAATATTATTTCTGCATTAGCTCACCTCAGATACAATGACACATTTTGTGTGAGGCCGGATGACATAGCCTTATTAAAGCTCTAGGCTTGTGTCAACAGGCAGCTTGGAGGACAAGACGCTGCGTTTCTCAGGGTCAATGCGCCAGAGCACTAATTTGTTGACCCTGAAAGTGGAGGGGTTAAAAGTTCAAAGCCCAGCTGTTGGGGAGGTTTTCTCTGTGTGTGTACATGTGTATGTGTGTGTATGTGTGTGTCCAGAGGCCAGTCTAGCTCTGCAGGGTCCATTTCCCCTGTCGGAGAGAAGAGAAAGCCTTCAAATCTGGAGGATATGGCCCTCTCACTAAATTGTCCTTCAAATGGGCTGTACAGTAAAATAGGGGCCGGGGTGAAAAGGTTTACGTTCAGGTAGAGAAGAAGGAAAACACACATGCTTCTCAGGGCTTCCAGAAGTTCTGCAACTTTGCACATGTCTTACTTTTTTTCTTGTAAATATGCATTTTGAAGGATTTTTGTATCAGCTCCTTCCACTCAACCGCAAGCGAAGACGAAGGCGAGTGAGAAAGTGAGCATTTCCGAGGAATCTCCATGTGATTTGCTTTGGTCCATCCCAAAAGCACTCCACTATATTCCACAGTCCACTGAACTATCTTGATTGGCAGCAGCTATCGAACATTAACAGTAATGGTACTTCCACTGTAATTAAGTGTTAATTACTTCCTTATGCTAATGGAGTTTTTCGTAGTGGAGTTTTTTTTTCCCCTCTTCTTTTTTCCCCCCGTCGCTCTCACCAGTCCATTGTTACGGTGCCTGAAATAATTTCCGTGTGATCCTTTTCCCGGATATCAAAATGTGAATAATTATTCCCTAATTAAGAGAGTGGGGCCTGCTCCTGGAGTTAAAGCTGCATTAATTTGAATGTTTTTACAGTTCTTTAATTGGGATAAGGGTGGTTAGTGATGAGAGGCCTGGGCGCCGGGCTGAGGGGGAACAGCCCGGCTCCACCGCAGCTCCACTCAAGGTCAACACGCCGTCTCCTGCTGTTCCCGCATTGATGGCGAAGCATGCATCTATCATCCTGACAAGCATGTGCTCTCACGTCTTCAATTATTAATTGCATTAAATACATTTTCGGAGTCCAGGAGCATGAGGAGCACGAGGAGCAGGAGGGTGGAGGCGAACGTTCCGGGAGAGCTGCCGTCGCGCCTCCGACGCCACGCGGCTTGACGGCCGACTCCATCCCTGCCTGTGTGTGAACAGAGAGGAAAGGGAGCATATACGTGCGGGTGTATGTGGGTCTAATCGCTCAATAAACAGACCCAAAGGAAGAAGGCCAAGGTGGAAAGCACTTCTGTAAGGACTGTGTGGAAGTTTGAGGCTGGTCCCGCTTCGCCAAAGTAAACGAGGCCTTCCAGCGTGGGTGTTGCATAACGGAGGTGCCGAGGTCTAGGGCACTGGATGAGAAGCTGAGAGAGAAAGGTATGGCTGCGGGGCATAGCAGGAGAGACAGAGAAAAATGTATTCATTAACAGGCTGGCAAGTAGGTGTTTTTAAAAATAAATTGGTCTCAACTGCTTGTTGTTGTTTTTTTTTGTTTTGTTTTTTTCGGATGAAACATACCATAACAAATACACATCAATACACACACCCCACCCAGCTATTCTTGGTTCAGGTACACAAGCAAAGCCTTTTTTTTCCCTCATTTTTTGTTGACTGTTGTTGAGCTATAGGCCCTGAAGCCCAATCTCTGTCCTGTCATCTCCCAGTAGGCCTTCGTCCTGCTTAGCTTAATCAGCGTGTAAGACAGTGCCGTTCGGTTTCCACAGGGCACCTCTAGTGATCTATAGGAGTTGATGAGCGCTGGCTGCCGCTTTTACCCAGATTACAGCTCCTGCTGGTTGGGATAAAGCCACAGTCACCCTGCGCCTCAGATAGATGGAGTGCTAGGAGAGGGGCGTATTTTTTTCAGCAGTGTGTAATATTTTTTGAATTAATTAGGATTTTTGGTAAATGACGTAAAATGGCCCTAATTTTTTATGTCTGCCAGGAGAACAATTAGACCATTAGGAATAACAAATGGGTCGGCCAGGCCCATATGCCTGTTGCAGACTTTCAAGGCACATTATTTCTGACATGCCAAAACAAATAGCGTCAGCTTTGGCCAGATTCTATTGTCGGAGACATCTCCCCATACACACGCTGTAACTGATGTGATTTCTGAGGAGTATTTTTCTCTCCCCCCTCCCCCCACCAACTCCCCCCTACACCCCCACTTCTCATCACTGGGCCCATCCCTAGTTGTGAGACCTCATTAGAACTGGCACGCTCTCACCGTTCTTCCTCTTATTCTTCAGGTGAACCTTAATTTACATGGAGGTGCGTTTCCCCGTTCCCCTGTCGCTGCGAGTCTCTCGGTAACGTGGCGAGAGGGAGAGAGAGACTGAGAGAGAGAGGGAAAGGGAGAGAGAGGGAGAGAGGGAGAGCGTGAGCACACAGGGGCCCGGCCGGCACTTGAGATGAAATTTCTGCCTCTTGAAACCTGTCAAATCTGGGCGTGAGGAGGCGAGTGAAGCGCGGGAGGGGAGCGAGAAGGGGGGAGGCGAGGGGAGGGGCCCGAGGTGCAAAAAATAGTATTTCCACCCTGATAAATGAGGTCTATCCTGCCTGCATATGGTATGTGTTTTAAAGTGCCTCCCCCCGGCCTGTGCGCGCAGGAGCCATCCTTCATGATGGACTGGAGCCCTCGCTCTCATGTGGGGGCCCAGCCGGTTGCCAGGCAGCTGCCAGTACAGTCGCACCCGGGGTCAGCACGCCTACAGCTGCATGCCGCAGCCCACAGTCATTACTGCCCGGGTCGCGCAACTGCTCCTTCTCCGCCAGCCGCTTCTGAGCGTACGCTTGTTTACGTTCTCTTGCGTCGTAAGTGGCATTTATTATCTGGCGCTGAACTATGATGTAATATGCACGGAGCTGTATTACATCCCTGCAGTTGTAGCATGTGCAATCACTCAGGAGGACTTTGCCATGGATGTTATCAGTTTAACACACCAGCCCAACATAAGGCTGGTTTATGACTAAGCAAGAACAACAGAATATAATGAGTCATGTGGAAACACACCCCTGCAGCTGCACAGTGTGCAGACCTTCATGAACCACTGATGTTAGCTGCTTAATGCCTTAAACTGCAGGCAAATAAGCTTGGTTATTAATCGTAGGACCGGTTTAGTTCCTATGAAACTTCTATGCAAGTTATGCGATGTGGAATGTACACATGTTCTTAGAGTTTAAAGGGTTAAAAAAACAGTCAGATATATAAGGCAGGTTTTTGTGACAAAGCAAAACAGCACTATTGATTCCATGCAAAAAAATCCTTGTATCTCCAAAATGGCAACTTTATAGAAGAAAGAAAGAACTTATTCAAGCCAATGAAAAAAGGTGTATGCCAAGTATGCCAAGGAGCATTTCTATTAATCAGTTTATCATGACATTTTGACCCAGTGTAAAGAAAAACAAAGTGGTACATATGTGAATTAAATATCATTTCAAGACCGTTTAAACCTAAGCCTAAACTTAACCTACTGCACCTAAACCTAATTCTAACCTTGACCTAACCTTAACTAAACCTACTACACCTAAACCGAATTCTAACCTAAATGTAACCAACTACACTTAAAACTAAGTCTAACCTTAATCTAAACTTAACCTACTAAACTTAAAACTAATTCTAACCTTAATCTAAATGTAACCTACTACACCTAAACCTAATTCTAACCTAAACCTAAACTTAACCTACTAAACCTAATTCTAACCTTAATCTAAACTTAACCTACTAAACTTAAAACTAATTCTAACCTTAATCTAAACGTAACCTACTACACCTAAACCTAATTCTAACCTAAACCTAAACTTAACCTACTAAACCTAATTCTAACCTTAATCTAAACTTAACCTACTACACTTAAAACTAAGTCTAACCTTAATCTAAACGTAACCTACTACACCTAAACCTAATTCTAACCTAAACTTAACCTACTAAACCTAATTCTAACCTTAATCTAAACTTAACCTACTACACTTAAAACTAAGTCTAACCTTAATCTAAATGTAACCTACTACACCTAAACCTAATTCTAACCTAAACCTAAACTTAACCTACTACACCTAAAGCTAGTTCTAAACTTAACCTACAACACCTAAACCTAATTCTAACCTAGACCTACTATACCTTAACCTAATTCTAACCTAAACCTAAACTTAAACTAGTACATCTTAACCTAATTCTAACCTAAACCTAATCTTAAAATAGTACACCTAAAGCTAATTCTAACCTTAACCTAAACTTAACCTACTACAGCTAAACCTAATTCTAACCTTAACATAACCTAAACTTAACTTACACCTCAATCTAAATAAAGCCATTAAAATCTTCATCTAAAGTATCAATATTTTATAGTATTACATTAATTTATGGTTTTTTATTCAGAACCTTTGACCGAAACAATGATGTTTTGCACCCCTGAGAACATGCCAGCAATGTATGTTACATAATTTCTTGTCTACATAACAGTATTACTGCTGAATAATGACCTCACACTATGCATGATTTTCCACAGGAGAAAACACTGGCCTTTTTGCTACCCAGGAGGCCACCTTAGATACCCCCTCCCATGTGTGTGTGTGTGTGTGTAAAGGGGAATGTGTGACCCAGAAACGAGACGAGGTGTCGGCCAAGCCAGCCGAAGGAGCAGACTTTGCTGTCACCTAAATGATGTTATGTGGGTCAGAATTTATTAGCAAGTTATTTGTCATTCTCCTCCTGAGCAGTCTGGAGTCTGAGTTTGTTAGGCTGTCCACGCTGTCTTCATGTCGGAGGGGCTTGCTTAGACTGCCGCTATTATTTCATGTTCCGCACTTCCCTTTGTTAGGTGGCTGGGTCTGCTCCATCGTCAGCGGGGCACTGTGGGCGGCTGTCTCACCTCCAGCTTCCTCTCATCTTCCGTTCTTCTCATCCAGTGATTTTATTCTCCTGTGAGAGGAACAGGTCATTTAGAGCTTTCTATAAAGCCGGCTATGGGAGAGTACGTCTTATGCTGAGAGCAACTTCCCTGTGATAGGTTCATATTCACATAGATAATAGAATTTGTGGTTTTCAGTACCAAACATTTTCTCTGTGCAAAAAAAAAAAAAGAAATTCACAGAGATTAGATTAGATTATCTAAGATTATTAGATTCAATTACATTAGATTCACATTTATTGACATTGAAAAAGTACATGTACAAGCCAATGTAATGCAGTTATCATCTAACCAGAAGTGCAAAATAATGTACATAGAAATAACAACTGATGTGCAAATGAGCAGAACGAGGTAGGGTTTAAAGTGCAGATATGGGACGAATACAGTGCAGGTGTGGAACAGTGCAGCAAGGCAGAATTAAATAGAGAAAATAAATGCAGTAATGTAAGCAGATGTCTAAATGTGTAAATTATATAGGGAACTTTTGTCCCCAGATATTAATGTGCTAAAAAGTCAATATTCCTAGTATTACTTTTTACAGTCAAAAATTATACATCAGGCTAAAAGTCGCACAGTGAAAGTGTCCACATTGATCAGTTTACAAGACAAAAACAAATGATGCTTTCATTATGAGATCAGGTTAATGCATTTGACCATTCAGAGGAGGAAATGCAAGCTCTAGTGATGAAGGGAAAACTATGGTGGATTCCATTTGGGTCCTGCAGAATAGTTTATTATTGTTGATTATTGTTGTGCTATTATTTATTGTTGATTTTATATATGTTGTGATTGTCACTCCACTGTAGAGACCAGAATATGGCTCACTTTTCAGTCTAAGTGTGAGCGGTTTACTTAGTTTTCAGAACCAAGCAAGAGGAAACCACACATTGCCCATCCAACACCACCACTCCCCCACCACACACCCACCCATACACCCCCAAAACACCTTTCCAGCACCCTCTCTCTTTATGTGTTGGGGCTGGCTTCCTGTGTGTGGAAACTTTATTGCTCATTATATGTTGGAGCATGATGAAATGACAGATGATTTATTGGGGCCCAAAAACCGCTTGGGCTGTAGACATTTTTATCCTCATGTAGTTGCTGCCTGTCAGCTTTTTTCCAGCAGCCCAGGTAACAATACAGGGAGAAGTCTTAACTACCACCCCACAATGCTGGCCATAAATATCTTCTTGTTTGTGCCATTTCTACACATTATTTTACCTTTTTTTTTCTGTGGACTATACTGCATGCTCTCCCCACGTTTGGCTATGTTTCTACTGTTATTTATTCTCTTTGTCTTTGTCCTGCCTTTAGAACACCAGCTCAGATCTATTCTAGCTACCAAGCAGGATTTATTTCATATATTATTATATTAAAATATCATACACATAAAAAAAGGTTGTAGGTTGAATGCTGTATGTATGTGATCTTTTATTATATATACACATGAATATCATCAATGTCCTGCAAAAGTCTTGTATTTCCATTTTTGCCATTTTATACTTTTTTGACAGATTTGGAATCTGGCAGTTGTTCTTTACATTGTGTAAAAACTTATGATGAATGGACCAATAAAAATGCTCCAGAAGACTTTGAATAATATCTTTAGACATTGACTTCCATTGAAAGTAAAGAGCCCACTTAAGGGTTTAAGTCTTAAGAAGAATCCTTGTGTTTATATGTTTGTATTTTAAGGAACATTGATTTCCTTTGATGTCAAAAGGTAAAAAAAAGAAACAGCTAAAATGTATAAACAAGGGTTTTGCATTTTTTTCCACCCTCTGAAATAAGATGAATCTGGCAGTTGTTGTTTACTTTGTATTAAATCTTTGATATATGGACCAATGAAATTGCATCAAATTGACTTAGAATATAAACATTTTATAATGACTCCCATTGAAATGTTCTTTTTTTTTTGCTTTTTTAGTAAAGTTACTATTTGCGAGATACAAGATGTTTGCATAACAGCAACGATATAAGCATTATGTATTTAGGGGGGTGAAAAATTGAAGGACCCACATAATGGCTTAAGTCCTAAGAATAAGCTTCATCATAATAAGCTTGTTTGGAAAGTGATTTTTGTAAGATTCATGTCACAATATTAAAAATGAATATCAATCTAGTAGTTGTTCCTTAAATTATGTCAAAATGTCATGAACAAACAACCAATTGAAATGCTGCAAAATAAAATATTTTTCATTGACCTCCATTGAAAGTTTTTTTTTTTTTTTTTTTTGCCTTTCCTGTAAAGTTACCATTTTGGAGAGACAATGTTATGAAATATATATTTGTGGATGTCTTTGACCTATTAGTGCAAACTGCACATGCATGCATGTCTTAGAAATGTAATTTCCATCCTTAAACAACATTGGATACATGGTCATTCATTACCATACTAATCCAGCGGTAGTTCACTGGTATTATTAAACTTTATCCAGCACAGAATGACATCTCCGTCCTAAACATTTAGTGTTGAAGCATCATATTTCCCCCTCATTACAAATGACATGACATTTGTAGCGACAAACAGAGAGCCTTAAAATAGTGCGAGCTTCAGATGAATCCAGGCCAACCTCTGGTGATTCAGTAAAATAAGGCAACCCCTCCAGTCCCTCGTGACTAATAGGGACAGCTGCTCGCAAATTTAAAGGACAATACAGAGGAAAAAGTCTTAATTACTGGACAGAAGTTAGCCAGTAATGAATATTTTATTTTGGGCGCTGTGCGAGCTGTCAGTGAGTTATGCCAGAGCTGTGGGCTGAGCCGTGAATCATTATGTCCAGGTAAATGCCAGGATGATGGCATAATTGGTTGCTGTGGAGAGAAGCGCAACCTCTGTAAAATGTTAGTCAGGTGGAAGCCTCAGTCATGTAATTCATTACACACAAATATGCCTGACTCAGGCATGCACGCTAGTGGGGAGCAATGTCAACACATTCGCTATACCAGGGGTGCCAAAACTTTTTGTACTACCACATATTTTATGTGCAAGTAGGATATGTTTAATCATAATTTCAATTTAATGAAAAATTATTGTTGCAAATATTTAGAAAATATTTTGTGTATTTCGGTATATAAATGTATTATATTCAGCTCTGTATATTAGTACCATTGTACTGTTGAGCAGTTACCTAAGCCTAGCAACAAGCATTTCAATGCATGAATGTTCTGACATGACAAATAAAACTTGACAAATAAAACAGCAGAAAAAAATCTAGACTATGCAATGTTATCATACATTTAGATATGTACCATTTAATATATAATGTACCATAAATTATTGTTTACATGTGCATGTATTGCTTTAAAGAGGTTAGAAGTTAAATAAAAGTTAATTACATTAAATCAGACATGTTGCAAATGGAAATGGGGAGATATCTGGAACCAAACCTTTGTACTTCTAACTAGCTCAAAATATTTCTATGACTTTTTTTAACCTAAAAGTAAAATCATGTTTTTATCCTGGAACTGTCTACAGAGTACAAAACTGTAAGTATAATATTGTCGCTGTCCGGCAAGAATCTTTTTACGAAAACAAAAAGATCTCCAAAATGATAAATGATGAGGAAATGTTTCTTCTTAGCTTCTTAACAATGAAAGTCAAAGTAAAAATATTTTATTATATTATAAGTAATTTTGGAGCATTTCTAATGGTGCATTATAACATTTTTACAATGTAAAGGATGACTTCCAGTTTTCAGTTATGTGCAGGTGTTGCTGCACAGTAGAACAGTGTACCACCATTGCAGACCATTGATGAATATTCCTGAAGGTCTTTTACAGTCAAACTGGGGTTTTGATTGGCCTTTTTAGCAATCCTATGAAAAGGTGTCTCTGGACATTTCCCTGGACAACTAGACCTCTGGACAACTGTTCCTGTTAACTGCAGTTTCCGAATTGTCCTATGTACTGAGGTGAAAAACTTCAATTACTTACTGAAGTGATTTGGACCATTTCTATGAGTTCATTCATCATTAAATTTGGAGACAAAAAGAACAAAAGCCATGAGTAAAAAAATGGATAAATTCAAACAAATTGTGTTGTGTAACATCTCATGCAGCAAAAGGGAAATATCCAGGCTACCAAGGTTTAATAAATATTACACATATTAGATAATTGTTTCCTTGACTGAGTGTATACCAAAAGACTATTCTGAGAACAAAAGAGAAAGAATAGAAGAATAGAGCGACCTGGTGGGCTTTGCTGCGGGGGTGCTCGCTCACTAAAACAGACATCATTAAGCAGGGTGGCCTGACTATTTCATGCACTGAAAAATTTATGAATGTGGACGGAGAGGTCATGAGGACACAGTGGCCATTAAAGAGGCCCAGCTCGTCCTCCACAGTGGCCCTTCCACCCAGCCAAGCACACTGCTCAGCCTCCGCCTGTAAACGTCCAGCTAACACTGACTTATTAGATTCTTCCCTTTTGTCAGAGGCTTGTTTTGTGTGGCCTGCAGACGCTGTACCTTTTTATCAAAACCTCTGCTGTGATCTTACATAGCGATGTAATGGACACCAATGTCGCGCAGCTCTGCTTCAGTGCTGAGGGTGAATAAGTTATTCTCCAGTCTGACTGAAGTCAAACGCACTGTTTTCCAATGATGTGATTATTGAGTCACTTAGAAAATGCGCTGTGGCCTGTTTTACCAGTGTTTGAGGCACTTTAACATGAGAAAACGTGGCATTAAAGTTAATAAGACAGTGAGGAAGAGCCCCTAATGCGAGGAGAGCTGTTCTCACGGTTCAGCAAGTCCATCTCTGTGACATATTTTAGGTCAATTATTTGATGGCTCGAGCTCACATACATTATTTAAGTGTGTCATCTCCAGACTAGTCAGATCCTTTTTACTCAAGCACCAGAAGCAAATGCCGCTGATCTATTAACAATTACCCCCGTCCCACCACACTAGCAATGGCTATAATTTATCAGACATTAAAAATGGATCAATATTAAAATTCAGCATTTCGCTCTCATGCTGGCCGGGGCATCCGACTGGAATAAAACGCAAAGTGTCTGAAATATTTACATGAGGGAAGTTGATAAGGTTTAACGTTACTCTTCATCTGCTCTCTCTCTCTCCAGGGAGCGGCTGTCCCAGAGAGACTCAGAAGCGGCGGGCTTTGCTTTGGTCTTCTGCTTTTCTTTTGACTAGTTTGACTGTTGTACATTTATATGTATTTAGTAGCTCAAACTTCAATGTTGCACATACTGTAATATAAACATATTGTCACTGTTATGCAACAACCCTGTATCTCCAAAATGTCAACTTCACAGGAGAAGGAAACTCCTGTGAAAAATGTAATTACATGTAAATTTTGAGCATTTTATTGGTCTATTCCTCATGAATTGACATATTGTAAACAACAACTGCTAAATTATGCCAATAGTTGTTCTAGCAGTTGTTACGAATGACCAAAAAAATGGAAATATAAGGTTGTATGTATGCATACAGTACAAGAGCAATTTCCTTCTGCATTTACACTCATGAAGGCATCTTGATCTGGATTGCAGACTTTGGCAATCATGCCCTCAGGAAAGGGTTGTTTTTTTCAGCAAGAGAAGAATTCTGTCTTCTTTAGCTGTCTGCTGTGGTCTTCCAAAATGTATGGTGTTGATGAACATGCCAGTGAATTTTATTCATTATTATTAATGTAATTATTTGTTTTTGTTTTATCCTACCTCCTTCCTTGTATCATCACCCTGTTTGGACACATATTGAAAGGTCCCACAAAAAGCTATTAAATTCAATGCTTGGAATCAACCATAGACCTATAACCCACTTAGCAGATCATGAAATAACAAGACAACAGGCCAAACTTGACCATGAGACTGCTTTAGTCAATCAGTCAAATTGTCCAATTACATTTGGGAGGACTGTGTAAAAAAATGTCAACAATAAAGCAATATGTTTGTTAAATGCCTTGAATAATAGCTAAAAATCTACTCTTCAGTCACATCTTGATTGGTTCATTTATCAAATATACTAAAGTGGTTTAGAGTGTCCACATATTTATGCACCTTAACGTGGACAAATAGTGTACTACATTTACATTTACATTCACATTTAAGGCATTTAATTAAGCAACTTATAAAAGTGCTTTGCTATTTACTCAAGAAAAACCTCAGTTATTTTGAAAAGGCAAAACATTCTAAGATACCTCTACGTACTAGTACCGTACTCCTGGATAAATATTTTTAATTGTATTTAATCCTATATCAGGATTATGGAACTGGTAGATATTGAGGCACAAAAATGTTCATTGTTTAACTGCACTGACCACAATAAAAGGCAGTCTTAAGAACCACTGCTATTCAACATCTTATCAAACCAATTTTGTGATTTATCACAGACAGTTGAGTAAAGAGGTGTACATTACAGTTCCGCTATCTCGTGAAACCTGTAAAATGTGTTGATTTGCTGAGTATATGCCAATGTATCAGAAAAAGAGAGAAAAAAAGGTGTTAAAATGTAAGAAGCTCCTTAGTTAACCTGTTAAATAGGTAATGACAGGCCTCCTCTGCTGCTAAAAACCTCATTAAGGATTCCATCTTCACCTTGCTTACATCTCATTTCAGGATATTTTTCACCACAACAATGTCAGCGAGGAGAGGAAGTCGCAGCCGTGTATTCGATTTTAATCTCCATCTTCTGGGACTCGGAGAAAGATTTCTATGTTCTTCTGCAATTTACATGTTAAATTCTGTAAGCCCTAGACAGTTGAGCCATTTGCGAGGGAACAGTGGGCGGTGTGATTTTCGAGCGTTCAATGAATAATTTCATCTCAATTAGAAAATCGGGGCAACACAAATCTGCCCTTTAGCCACAAACTACTGCTTGCTTTCACTGTTTACGTCAAAACTAATCTGACGCCATAACGTGCAACAGAAGAGTTCCGCAATTAATCGGATAGTGACAGAAAACAAGGAAACATGCCAGATAGGGATTTAGCTCCTGCTTAAAAATCCTCGAGTGACATCATTATGTCTTATTAAGTGGCGCAGTTTGAGTTCATTTTGCGCAAAATGAATATCACTTTTAATTATTGTCATAACCGCACTGATTCCTGGAGTTGTCTTTGGTTTGGAGTAAAGTCTTTGTTCCACTGAATAATGAATTTCCGTTAGTTTAGGGGATACGGTTGCAGTCTTACGTGTTTGTGTTTCAAAATGGGCTTTTCTCAGCCCGAGTGTGGATAGCGAACCTCTCTTCGTACAGTAGGGGAGTGGGAGGGGGGGAATAAAAAGCGTCTGGGTTAAAAGGGTTAGTTTTAATCTCTATCTTGTCTCCATCAATAATGCATCAAGTTCTACAGTAAAATCATCTCTATACAGCTCATTAAGACCAAACCCTGTGAGTGCCTGAAAACATTGGTGGGTCGGAGAGAGAGAGGGTGCAGGGGTTCAATAAGGGTGTGTTTCTAATCCACACTGAGCAGTCATTATGAAATCAGAAGAATGTGCTGCACCTTTAAAGGCCAATTAAAGGCCTGTTTGTGCCTAATGTCCCTCATTCCTCCTGGCTCCAGTGCTTTGTGTAGCAGGCTGCAGGTGGAGGAGAGCTGTTAGAGTGCTTGATGAAATAGCTAGGGAAGTTGTGGGTGCGTCTATTGGGCTGTGGGTGTATGTGTGTGTGTGTGTGTGTGTGTGTGTGTGTGTGTATGTATGTGTGTGTGCAAGATTGCACCTATAGCGAGTGGTTCAGATGTGTGTCGGAGTGTGATTATGTTAAGAGTTTGGACTCAGAGATTACACCTAGTCATACACTCACAACCTACCGTTCTTCTGAAATTCACTGAACGCTACACTCACAGTGCCACAAAGGGTTCCTAAGTGATTCCACAGAAGAACCACTTGTGGTTCCCTATGTTTGAGCAGTGTTAGAGTTCCAGATTCTTCACAGAATGATTTCACTTCTAGAAACTTTACATTAGTTCTTCACAGTGTTCTCCTAGTGTTCATGTTGGGTTTTCTTCCAGATGCTCTGCTGTCCTTCTAAATGCACACATATGAGGTGCATCAGCCATGCTAGGTGTGGAACCCTTCGATGGGTTGACTCCTGTCCATGGGATTTTGCTGCCTTGTGTCTAGTGATTCCAGTAGGATCCAGACCCACCATGATCCTGGCCAGGAAGAAGCAGATAGCAAGGTCTTCAAGGAACCATGCTTCCATGGCAATTGCTTCCATTAACACAAACATGAACTTTTTATTTTAACATTTATTTAATGTTCAATTATTAAATGTTCATTTATGAACATTTATTTTACTACACTAGATGGACAAAAGAATTGGGACACCTGCTAGTTCATGTTTTAAAAAGAGTCAACCACGAAACCATGCAGCTTGATTCAGGGTGTGTCAGTGTGTCTTTGCAATCATCATGACAGGAAAACTATTGTTGATGTAAAGGTTTGCATACCTGCCAACTGGAACATGCTACGAGTTTGTGCACTGCTGCATGTCAATGGGTGCATAACAAGCTGGGGTGTACATGCATTGGGCTGCATGCGCCTGTGTTGACAATTCACTGGCAAGATAGCAATGAACGCCTGACTGTTGACATCTACCTAGGTTGTTTTCAGTCAGTGGTGTTCCTGTGTTTTCCGTTGACGAGACAACAATACGCCAGAAATTGACCTGAACACCCCTCATTTCGAGACCACAGGAACAGCAAAACAGCAATGAGCACAATGTAGGGTGTAAGATAGGGCTCTATAATGTCAGTTTGAATGGGCCAATAGAAATGCTGCAAAATGACTTGGAATGTAATATTTTTGCATTGACTTCCATTGAAAGTTATTTTTTTCCCCTATAATTTAAAGGCCTTTAAGATGAAGATTTTTAACGTAGTGGAACCCTCACACCAAGTCCATGCTCTCTTTTTAATTTTCCTCCTTAAAGGGTAAGGTTAAGATTAGGGTTGGGTGTAGGGTTACATTCAGCAGAGAGTCATTTACATTTAACCTAGAGTAAAATTGCATTTAATAGACATTCAGTTAAATGTGAGGTGAGCATCTACGAAGCATCTATGAACCATAATGAACCATCCAACTGTGATACCGTTTTTTTGTACATCAGCAACAATATATAGTATTGGTATGATACAGGTTTCTCCTGGACGCCCCCCAGTCCAGCCAGCAGAGCATGGAGAATGTGTTCAACTCCATCAGCAGCAGCAGCAGCAGCAGCTCACCTGATTTACCATCATTAAGCCCTGATTTACCACCAAACCAGGTGTTGATCTGAGGAGAACTCTAAATAATACTGGACACCATGAGAGAGGAGAACTTTGGAGATGTTCTAATGATGAACACAGTGATGGAGAACCACCTCCACTTTCTGTAGGAGTGTTATTATTAGTGGTTATTCTAATATCAGTGCTTTTATATATATATATATATATATATATATATATATATATATATATATATATATATATATATATATATATATATATATGCATGTATACAGTGAAGAAACTGCCATTTATAGATGGATGTGTCTGAAGCCCTCCTGAAGCAACAAAAGCTAAAATCCATTTGATTTCATTACTATTTTTTATTTATTTATTTATTTATTTATTTATTTTTTAATCGATCGAAAGCAAATGGCTTGCAGAAGAGTGGTGACTACGACTTGATAAGTGGCAAGCCATTATTTTCAGAACGGCCTCAAATCCCCTTTGAGGCACCAATACTTCATCACATCACGGGGCCCGGCTGAGGGCATTTGAAAAGCAACACCGGACGTGTGTGATGAGGTCATCGCTAATGTTTTTCAGAGTGCGCGATTATTCACGGCGTGACTGTGGATGTGTTGTTTCAGATGAATAAAATATGATCCAAATTGATGTTTGCATGTTCATTCAGCCCCGTGTAAACAGCCACAGCCATTTCGCTTTGATTTGGGATTCAGACGCGGCGCACACCATAAAACCTTTAGAAGCCGCCTGTGCTGTTCTGAAATGTGCGTGAAATTTGATCATATATGATGCGGACGGATGTGAACTCTACATAAGGCAGACATGTGTGCCCGCCCCCCCCCCCCCCACACACACACACATACACACACCACCCCTCACTGATCCATTACCATAGGAACACAGTGCACAGATCCCACTCATTCCCCAGAGATCAGTCTCATTGCCATACAAGTGATCCCTCATTTCCAAACATCAGCTTGAAGAAAGCTGGTAACGACGGGCCAAAAAAAAGCCCTGCACATCTCACTCTTCCACACATCTGCATTAAAAAAAGAAGAAGAGGAAGAAGAAAGGCCCTATGGATCTAAAGACCAGGCTAGTGAAGGAGCTAACATGTATTTCGCCTTCGTTTTCAGAAAATGTGCAATTTGGTCAGACACGAAAGAGAAGGGGGAGAGGAAGAGAGTGGGGGAATGAGTGGGAGAGAGAGAGAGAGAGAAAGAAAAAAAAAATTGAGCAGAACCTTCCAAGCAATAAATCATTGGATTGCTGGTGACACTCATACAATGCGGATATAGTGTTAACTGCGCGAGAGAGACAGCGCTCTCTGCTCCTCTGGGGTGACCTTGCCTCGCTGCCATAATCTATCATTCTGACATGGGACACAGTGTTTTTGTTTAATATTACACTATTGGCATATACAGTAAACACAATGCAAAGGAAATTTAGACAGGGACATGCAGAAAGACAAGAGGAGGCACAGCTACACGCTAAAGGAGAGAAAGTAACACGTTGCGTAATCAGGCTTTCAGCTTGTTTACTCTTGTCTTTCTGTCTTTTAGGTGCTGTTTCCACTGCTTACGTCTTCTGTAGTTCTTTGTTTGATGGTGTTTTGTCTCATAGTAGTTACTGGAAGTCTGTCTTTTGTAATATATGAGTATTATTTAGGGTTTCCTCTTAAAACTTACACTCCTATGTAAGCACTTCGATTTTGCACTTTGACGTAATGTATGTATTGTCACATCATGCAGAAAAATCTCATATCTTCAAAAAAAATAAATACATTGTGGATCAAATGACAAGATGAACGGACCAATAGAAATACTATAAATTACTTGAAATAAAATATTTTGACTCTGGCATCCCCTTTCTTTTGAAGATATGAGATTTGTTGCACTTAATGTGACATAATGTGAATATTGTTTTTGTCATGCAAAAATTTACAGAAGAAGGATCTTTTGTAAGTTTCAATAGAAGTCAATGTGAAAAGATGTTATTCCAAGTCATTTGGAGCATTTCTATTGGTCCATTCATTCATGTAATTTGATGCACAATGTAAAAAACAACTGATGAATTCACATTATGTCAAGAAGTGCAAAAAGCTTGTTTATTCATTCTTGCAGTTTTTCACCTTTTGATATAAATTGATTTGGACAAAAATCTCTTAAAATACAAGATTTTTGTTCATGTGTTCTTCTTCAGATTTCAGGCACTTCAATGCCCACAACGTCATAACTATATAATATTTCTATTGCTGTTGTCATTGTCACATAAGAACCTCATAATTCCAAACTACCAATTTTGCTGGGAAAATAACCTTCTTAAACTTTAATGAAACTTCAATGAAAGTCAATGTTAAAAAGTCATTTTTGAGAATTTCTATCGGCCATTTAGCAATATACCAATTACCAAGATATTCCAACACAATGTAAAGAACAATTCCCAGATTCACATTTTGTCAAAGTAAAAACATAAAAAAGGGAAGTACAAGGTTTTTATATGATAGTGACAATTAAATAACAGACCTTTCTGAAACCGTACAATAGTTACTGTGTAATAAAGAGCAAGAATTGACTTGTAACTGAATAATGAATAGAGTTTATGAGGTTAATATCCACATTTATGCATCCAAAAGTGGTTCTACCATGGAATTGCTATGGAAGAAGCTTTTGTCGCACCTTTAGAACCTTTATCACCCTTAGAAAGTGTAACTGTGTAAGTGTAACACCGCACATTACTATTGTCCTCTTTCCTAAATTTCAGGCCTCTGCACTTTAAAGGGTTAATTATTTTATGCCGTGTCCAATGGCAAGTTTCAGAAGGTCGCTAAGTATAACTATAATCAGTGTCCATCTAGACGGCACAGTTTGAGGAAGACATAACTGGTGGGACATTTGAAATTTCATATGCAAACTGAAGTTTCCCGAATTGCAGAAAAGCAAAAGGGGGGAAAGGCGGGAGGGGGGTGGGGGGGTCCGAGTCCGGCAATCGAGGCTGACACTCAGCGGCAATAAATAATACATTTCTGTCTGACCATTCATCCTTCTTTCTGTCAGACACGCACACACGCAAAATAAATTATTGTTATTCACAAGCTGACAGTTGCACAGGCTCTTCACAGAGCAGGATAAAGGGACATGGTCAGGATGGGCAGAGTGTGAATGGCTTTACCCATAATGCTCTCTTTCCTTAGGCAGTGATAATTGAGTCACTTCTTTTTCCTCCGCCTCATCCTGTGTGAAAGTAACACAACTGAGCGGATTGACTCGTTCGGCTTTCATACGCGTGTTGGAGGCTGCTTCCCCATTGCAGTGTGAGTGAAAGCTCAAGGCGGTATGCTTGAAGCTCATCAGCATTGTGAGAAACGGCCAGTCAGGCTTTGGCCAACACTTTAATTATAGAGGTGTACACACATTGCATGCTCCTGCAATGCATACCTGAATGCACATACTTACCTCACTGTACATATATTGATATTATGGTATAATGTGTGTATCATGATCCATTAATCCAGTTCTGCAGGTCACTACATAGTTGCACCTGTTACAGTCATCTTTATACTTCTGTAAATACATTGGAAATATTGGATGAAAATATGAAATCTCAAATTTCCACATAAATTCATATTTCAAAGGAACAGAAATTGTATTCACTATAGTTTAAATATATAAATATACAGATAGATAGATAGATAGATAGACAGACAGACAGACAGACAGACAGACAGATAGATAGATAGATAGATAGATAGATAGATAGATAGATAGACAGACAGACAGACAGACAGACAGACAGACAGATAGAGAGATAGATAGATAGATAGATAGATAGATAGATAGATAGATAGATAGATAGATAGGTGTAGATAGAGGTATATAGTGTAAATGCCTTTAACCCTTTAACACAAGGCTTATTACACACTATGCCATATTAACCAGTAACTACAGGGACATCTGTACAGTCTGTAGGGACTATTCTTTGGTAATAGATGCTTGTAATAGCATATGTTGTTTATGGGGCAGACTCTATGAAAGACTAATAGGGCAATTATCCGCTTACCCCACATAGTATAATATCATGTATATTCCCATCAATACTAAAACAGATGTTGTTTTTTAGTTGCTAGTATAAATGAGGTGATACTTTAATTGGACAGTTCCCTTTAGATGATTTAAGGCACTCAATTTACCTTTAATTTATTTCATTTTCCTTTTAATTTCTATACCTTAGCCCTAAACCTAACCCTGGATCTAAGCATAAATCTGAACCTGCTGAGAATTAGATGTGTATTGTATGTAATGTACATTAATTCATTGTCTAACTTTATCAGGAGATAACCTGTAGTGTGCTTTTCAAATGAAATTCAACCTCAATTCAACGGAATTTACAAAAATATCTTCTATACAAAGGTTTTTTTGTGCATAATCATCTCCACTGCTGTAGTGTTTAAGCGATATATAGATTATCTGCGGATATTCAGTTTTTAAACGTCTTCAGCTCTATCAGGGATGAGGAAAATTCTATATTTAACTGAATGTAATTGAAGGTAAACATCTTAAAAGTATCTAAAGTGTGTTTTTTGTAATATGTAACAGTTGTCCATTTACTCCACCAAAACATACATGGTAGCAATATGCATACATATATTTCTGACTATGAAGCTCATGGATTTAGTTATGTTTCAGAACACATTTGAGTTTCAGAATCTTACATTTTAACACAGTTAAATTGAATTACTTTTATACTTTTAATTTTATTTTATTATGTAATAGTTCTTGCAGAAACGCAAGATTGAGAATTGTAGGCATGCTTTTAAATAAAGACTCAACAAAGACTGAGTTTATTAAAGTGTTTTTTATTCATTTGCAGAGTGGCATTGTGCAGAAATCCAGCTTCTTCCAAAGAGTCCACTTATTTTTTCTCTCCTGATGTCTGACAGCCATACTGACTGAAAAACTGAATATTAGTCTTATGAAGAGCATTTAACTTTCATTTCTTTCAAACGTTTCAGAACACATTTGAGTTTCAGAATCTCACATTTCAACACAGTTGAATTACTTTATTTTATTTTATTATGTTATAGTAGCCAGTAATGCAAGATCGAGGAATTTTACTTTTCAGGATTTGATTCAATTGCAGTTCCTTAAGAAACGATAAAATGCATCATGCAATCTTAAATACCACGATGTTTCATTCAGTATGTTCATTCAATGGATTCGGTTTGTTGCACATTGTTTCACTGGGTAGTTTGACTTGGAAAAGAAGTGCTTTATTGATCCTAAAAGAAATTGGCTTCTGGTTTGCATGGTGATCAGTCAGAACTATCAATGCTTGGAGGAAAATGCTAGGAGAACTGTGTTTATACCTTTTTCATATCATTCTTATTATTTTATATATGTATAAATGTTGTTTGCACCCTTTTCTCCAATGATGTCATTTTGCACTCCAATTCATGCAATTAAATCCTATTGATACACTTCTACACCTGTAGTACTTTACCAATAAAGCAATTATGCTCCCTTTTTGTGTATGTATAAGAGAGAGAGAGGGAGAGAGAGAGAGAGAGAGTAGAGATATGCTTTCTCTCTCCCAGCGAGAAGCGTCCTTGCTACGCTCCTCTGAGATGCAAGCAGATAAAGACGAGGTTGGCGCCGGAGTGCTGGGGAATACATCTGCGCCGTCCCGCCGCAAACACATCAGAGCCGTTCGCCGAGGTGTGACTCCACACCCAAAACATTTCCCCTTCATCCAAACGAGAGGAGGCAGCCGCCTCGAGCAGCTCTCGGCCCGTTCACAGCCGCTAGACGCCACCGGCTCCAGGTGTGATTTTCTCCCATGTAAATGGGGGTCAGGCGCTCGCCTCCGAATCGGCTGCGCCCCGTGTCAGCCCCTGTTTTTTGTTTTGGGTGATTATGTAGTACCTGCTGCAAAGTTGCTTATTTCTGTGTGTAAATTGGATGTAGTAGTTTGTGTAGCGCAGCCCCAGGCGCAGTGTGAGATATTGATTGAGTTGGATGCGGGAGGAAGCACAAGAGGATTGAGAGAGAGAGGGAGAGAGAGGGAGAGGGAGAGACAGAAAGGGAGAGGGAGGGTAGTGGTGGGGATGGTGGTGGTGGTGGTGGTGAAGGGGGGTTTGGGGGGGCTGAAGGCAGAAAACAGAACTCCT
This sequence comes from Salminus brasiliensis, assembly GCF_030463535.1. NCBI lineage: Eukaryota > Metazoa > Chordata > Actinopteri > Characiformes > Bryconidae > Salminus > Salminus brasiliensis. The sequence continues at coordinate 5,786,848 of NC_132899.1, read as the reverse complement.
TTAGGCACTTTTTACTCGTTAAAAAAGCAAAAAAAAAAAACAAAAAAAAAACATCCACCTGGAGTTGCGAAGAAAGTGACTTAACAAACAGAATAACTTCACAGTGACAGGTGATGCTCCATGTCGAAAAGAGTGCTGAACGAATGAAAGGAGGGGAGCAAACAAAAAATAAAGAACAGCAAAAGGAGAGAGATGAGAGAGAAATGAGGGATTTATCAGATGAGTCCTTGTTACTTTTGCAGCGTAATAAGTCTTATTGTGCTCTCAGTAGAAAGAATGTAGTGTATATATATATATATATATATTTATATATAGTACCAACCATTTGCACACAACCAGTTGAATGTGTGCTGCTCATCATCATAAAAACATCACAAAAACAAATTCAAGGGTGACCATATTTTTGCTTTCAAAAAAGAGGACACTGGGGACACATGGGTATCCACCATAGTTAGGATGTCATGGCTGGGATTTTTTAATTTAAAAATATATATTTTTTTATAAATATAAATTAAAAATATAGGATATTAAGGCTATTTAGTGGTCTTGGGCCAAACAACCCAATGTGTGTTTATTAATGTGCAAGATGGTGTAAGAGGTATTTCTACTCTGATACATACAGACTGCCATGGTCCTACAACTTAGGACAACTTGAAACCCCCCTTCCTCGACATGTAATGTCCTCTTTTTTGAAAACCGGTTAAAACCAGGTGTTCTGACTGGTGCTGGTATATATATATATATACTTCTAATTATTTAAATGAAGGCTAAAAATACAATTAGCTATAGAAATTAGCATTTGACATGTTGGCATGCTTTTAAATAAAGACTCAACAATACCCAAGACTGAGTTTATATAGGATTAAAGTGTTTTGTAATAATTTGCAGAGTGGCATAGTGCAGAAATCCAGCTTATTCCAAAGGGGTTCACTTATTCATTTCTCTCATGGTGTCTGACAGCCATACTGACTGAAAAACGGAATATTAGTCTTACGAAGAGCATTTAACTTCCTGATAAAAAATCCTGATATTGTTACTGATACTGATCATTACCATTACCAGATGCCAATACTATCACAACCGGTTTTGTTTTGGTAAAGACATTGTTGTAATGTTGTATTGTAATGACAATTTTCATGAAATATTGCTGCAACGATATGAATGGTATAAAGAGTAATGATGCTGAATATATCTACTCCATGATCAGGAGGACTACATACTACATACTTCTCTAATGGCCAAAATGTGCTCACTTGTCAATCTTTGTTCCCATTGTTACAACATAAATTATTGCATAGCATTAATAAATATATCAAATATATAAATAAATCCTCACAGTTCCATAATGATGGTCATGTTGGGTGTACATTAAATCAATGAAATCAAATTAGCTACATTTTTAAGAAGTTCTGATATCTGGCATTCAGGAATTCAGCAATTTTATAATATGATGTCATTTAAATATTTAAAAATGCAAATTTTCATGCATAACCATCACCACTGTAGTACATTAGCTTTTATTTTAAACTAGTTGTTTAAATGTTCATTTAAACCATCTACGCCTTAGCAGAGCATTGCTATTGGATTGGTGCTCGATATCGATCAGTCCCTTGAGTTCAGATATCAGAATCTATTTATCAGGAGAGAAATAGTTGGATCTGTGGACCCTGTGTTCTCACTATATTCATTTTTTTCAAGTTAACCCCAACCCCAGTGGAGCCCTACATATCATGTGGATCATTGCTCTGTAAAAAAGTCTGAATTTAACAGACTGCACCTCCAACACCAACCTTCAACAGTGGTTTTCTATAGCAGCAGGTGACTCTAGCAGGGTTCAGGCTACAGTTTAACTAGAACTTGTTGACTTGGTGAACGGCATGATGAAATATGCATGAAATTGATGTGATTGACATTTAAAATGGCTTTGTAAAAACCAAAAAAGAAAGTTTTTCACAGTGCTCTCTCCGTCTCGCTCTAAGTTTGGGAGCCGACTTTGTTAGGAGAGGTAAAGGTAGAGAGAAAGGGATGAGATTGAAAAAAGACGAGGCTCTCTGGAGAGAAGGCATTACTGTACTCCACCTTCATGGTGTCCTTACTTAATACTGCAGGTTTGCCTCTCAAAGCCGCCACTACAAACGGACGCAGCTCACTTCACAGCCATATCATAATTGTGAGAATTCAAACACATTTATGTAGAAGAACATCAGTGGAGGAGCTCAGTCATATAGCTCCTGCCTTGACTTTCTTTACTTTTTTTTACCTTCCAAAAAAAAAAAAATGGAAAACGCTATTGATCAGGTGTGCTCTGGCGGCATATCCACCTGGGGCAATGATGTGCGTGTGTAGTGGAGTTGGGGGGGTGGGGTGGGTCGGGATGAGCCAAGACTGACTTACTACCGTCTCCTTTTCCCACCGTGGGAGAGGAGCGCCAGCATTTGTGTCCAAATGATTGAGGTTAAAAAGTGGATTGGCTACAGGGCCTTTCAGCACATACATGATGGATTTCATGGGCTGAATCACCCTCAGTAGCCTCTTATGTAAAAATAATAATAATAATAATTCAATATTTAAATTAAAATATTTATTAAATGTTTATTATTTTAAAGTAAGGTTTACTTTTTTACTGACTTTTTTCATAGATCTTTGTTAATTAATGTAGTTTTCTGACCAATGCCATAAAAGGACGACTTTTGATTCCATACAGAATCATGTTTGCGATGGATATTTGCGAGCATGAATAACCTTTCCAATGCCAAAGAATCTTCACTTGATGTAAAGTACATGTCAAAAGTTTGGACACAGCTGGTTGAATGTGTTCTGGTCCTTATTTGAAAAAAAAATCACATTTTTGCTTCAAAAAAAGGGACACTAGGGACACATGAATATCCGCTGTATTTAGGATATCATGACTGAGGGGTTTCAAGTAGGCCTAAGTTGTAGGACTAAGTGTGTGTGTGTGTGTCTGTGTGAGGGTGGAAATACCTCTCAAAACATGCAGCTACAGAATTAATTTATACACACAAGACCATTAAATAGCCTCTTTATTTAAATAACATCTTTATTAGCAGAGTACAAAGCTCTTGGTGTCACAAGGTTGGCAGTTTAGCTTTATCAAGTCACTTTTTTTATTAAACGTCCTGCGATCATGATGACCTGTTATTAACTGGGGAATTACCTATAAAAGTATTTTATTCCTGGTCCCAGGTAATGGATTTTTTAAAGTTACCAATATATACATTTATTGGGTATTGAAGTTGTTTTCAAACATATAAATAGTAACTTTCATGGCAAGATCATAAAATATCCTCAATAGTCTATATGATCAAATCAGCTCCTTTCAATTCAACATACAACTTACTTGAAACCCACCTGCCATGATATCATAACTGCAGTGGATACCCACGTGTCTCCAATCCAGTGTCCTCTTTTTTGAAAACAAACAAAAAAAAAAACGGTCAAACAAAATTAACCCTAACATTTGGTTAAAATATTTTTTATTTGGTTTAAATATATTTTATTTTCAGCACAAATTCAGGCAGAATCCAAACTTTTGACTGGTACTGTAAAGGTTATTACTAATTTAATGGTTCTTCACACCAACATCTCTATAACAAACATGGTTCCTTAAGGAATCAAAAATGGTTTGTCAATGCCAATGCTCAGAACCTTTTGTAGTACCTCTATTTTTAAGAGTGCAGAGGCATTGGTGTCACAAGGTTGGCAGTTTGGCTTTATTAAGTCATTTATTTGATTAAACATCCTGCGATATCACTGGATATGACAGTTATTAAGTGAGTAATTACCTATAAAAGCATATTGGTAGGTAGCAAAGGTACAGATAAATGTATTTATTGGGTATTTAAGTAGTTTTTCGACATATAAATAGTAACTTTGTGATTTTGATTGGTGTGAAACATGAAAAAACTAATATGTTAATTAACAAGCTTATTTACCACCCTGTTATTTCACATTAAAGGAAACAGTTTTTTTCAGTTTCTTTTCAGAAGTATTGTCTTAAAAAATGGCTGATTCACACCAATGGCACTTTGAAATTTGCTGTTAGCATGCTGAAGAGATTTCAGCTGGTTAGCTTTTAGCCTTGCCCCCACTCCTTTGCCCTGGTTTGTCTTTTTTGAGTCTCACTGGTAAATAATAAGCGATGCTTTTCCTTCTGATGTGTCTTTACTGTTCTGCTATCTTTGACTATGACTTTCTCTAGTGGGCTGCTTTTCTGTAGATTTTAGGGGTGCAAAACAAGTCTGTATAATTTGATGAATTAAGACTATTATGTAACAGTCTTGGGTTTTGGGAATTTCATTTGAAGGAGGAACAGCAGTATTTGAGATTCACGGTTTGTCACTTCCTTGTACTCTCATTATTTAACTATACCAAAGAAAATACAGTTTTACAGTCTAGGGCCCATTTAAGGCTGTTCTAGGCCCTGTCAACTGTGCTGGGTATTTCCAAATTGTGATAGTTTGTTTGGCACCAAAGGAGAAACACTTGGTCTTAAGTTTTCTGCATGTAACTAGACTGAACTTCCCCCAAGAATCAGGCATAGAAATGTCCTGTGGTACGCTGTGCCAGTACACATTTAAGCAAAGACCTGAGATCAGGTATTCTATGTTAAGCAAGGCTGAACTTGCAGCTTTCTTTCAATTATTCCACAGCTGACATTTGCCTACCCTTTATCGGGGGATCTTTAATCAGACCTGATGTAAGAGTAACTGGGAGGAGATTGGTTTGATTTAATATCTCAGGCTGTGCTAAATGTGAACGGGAAACATTAGTCATCATCTGTAAAGGGTATCAGGGTTACTTGCTGTTGGTGTCAGACAAACACCCATTGGCCTTTATGTTACATATTTCACATTTTTCTAATAGCGTGAATAGATTAACTGAGGATATATAGCAGAGCTAAGCGGTAATGACTTAAAGTAAATGGATCTTGCTGTGATATTTTACCTCCTTCACAGGCTGTATGATTGCATGTAACCTAGTCTGCAATAACTTCAATAATTGACTCATCAAGCAATCAAGCACATGCACAACTCTAACAGTTGGTTACCTGGACAGAAATTAAGTCTACAATCTTAAAAATAAAGGTGCTACATAAGGTGCTGTGAGCGAACCATGAAAAAACATTTTTTATAAAAGTAATGTGAGAGTGGAGAACCTTTAAATTGGCATACAACCTTTATATCAATGTCTTTAAACATTTAAGGTTTGAAGGGTTTCAACATTCATCTTACATAAAATTGTTCTTAATCAAGCCTTACTTTTGTTTTTTATTGTATCATTTATCTCTCTCTCTCTCTCTCTCATATATATATATATATATATATATATATATATATATATATATATATATATATATATATATATATATATGTATCCTGGATCCTGGACATTTGAAAGGCAACATCTCATGATTAGTCTTAATCCTTGTCCAGCTGGGTCAGCACCCCACACTAAAGCAATGGGAGTCCTTGGGCAAGACACCTAACATTCTTCTACCTGTGTAATGCGATTCAAATGTATGTCTTTCTGGAAATGGAGATACATGTTTTTCATTGGACAGCAGCGAAATACAGAGCCTACCATAAGCCTGTAATTGAGCCTGAAAACTGACACAAGCAATTTACGCTATATGCGGTTGAATCATAAGATAACAATTATGAATATAAGTTAAAGAACCCTTCGGTATTCACTTTATTTTCCCATCAACGATGATTCTGACCATCATTCACCATGACAGCACCAAATTACCGTGTTTCAGAACTCCATTCAAAGACTACTCGAACTCTACTCTCATATTCTGAAGGTGGATCACTCCTACACAAATACTGTGTCTTTGCGATAGACCTGTGGTTCATGTGCTGCACTCTTTTATTGTGTTTGATTTGTACCGTGCTTTATTGCTGTCCAGCCCAGAGGTTTTATCCACTGCGAGGATACGGAGGCTGCCGTCCTCTGGTCACTTATTATTTTTCACACTTGACTGAATTTACAAGAAATAAAGGGGTTAAGTTACCAGCCGTATTATGGCCTAATACCATTTATCACCCCACGGGCCTGACACGAGCTGGACATGTTTATTGTGGCCCTGGCATGGCTCAGTTTGTCCATGATAATAAATAACTGCATGTATTTCATGGCGGTGTTCCAACAGCTCAGAGCATGACACGTTACTGCTTGGAGGAGCAGGACAGTGTGTATGTGTGTGTGTGTGTGTGTGTGTGTGTGTGTGTGTGTGTGTGCAAAGCTGCTGTCACTGTATATATGAATCTTTATGATCTGAGACAAAAGAGTAGCCTGGCTAGGAAAAGTTGAAGTACAATGTAAGGAAGTTTCCTCCAGGGTGCAGAAATGGAATGAATCAGATGGCTGGGAGCAGGACTAATATTTTAAAAGTTTTCCATTCTTCTGTTCCAGGGTTTGGAATTGCACTGCTTTAAATCAGTAACTTGCTACAACATAGCACCATCAGCCCATGAATCGAGGTGTGCTGCACTCGTAGACTATTTCAGATAACAATGATCTATTTGTAAAGCTAAAAACACTAAACACTGTCCCACTTTATATAGTGTGTCTAATAACTGTGTAATTAAACATTAACAACCATGTAATAGAAGTGTAACTACTGGTGATTCAGTAGTACTTACTGGTGTATTTGCTGTTAGATGCATTGCAGTATCATGGTATTTATATTTACATGGGAATCACCTTCAGTGCATTGGATTAGTTATATAATTGCAGTTGCCCCAATGTTATTACACATGCATAACCACATACGTGAGAATATGCTGTTACAGCTATTGAGATAAACATGTTGTGTAATGTATATAAAGTTGATGCATAAGTATCAACGTTTTGCACATCTGTGCTGCTGTCATGCATTTGTAACAGGGACTACATCATCAGTAGTTACATCGTTCATGTGTAACTACACAGCTATTAGAGGCAATATAGCATGGGATCCAAACAGGCCTTGATCTCTATCTAACCATGTGGTTCCCATTTCTGAAGCTTTTTGCAGTAGTTGTATGGGACCACTTCTTTACATTTACATTACATTTATGGCATTTAGCTGACGCTCTTATCCAGAGCAACTTACAATGTTACTCATATTACAAAGGTGGGCCAATGTAGTGTTAGGAGTCTTGCCCAAGGACTCTTATTGGTGTAACGCAGGACCCAGACCCCCAGCGTAGGAATCAAAGCCCAGTCTCCCACATGGTGTGGTAGCTCACTGGCAGGTAGTGGTGTTATCTGTTGCGCCACACCAACCACCTTTGCCCTGCTTGCTGTAGCTGTAGCACACCAGTTCACCGCAGCATGTACTGGTTAATTATAAATTAAATAAAGTTGCTTTGTTATTTACTTTCATTACATTTTATCTTGTTGATATTACTTAACAGATTCATATGATTATGCATGTTATTAGTGAACCTTTGTCATAATTAAGCTCGCAAACAGTGTTCCAGTGAAATACAGTGACATTTCTGTTGGTTCAATGAAGCCTTGTTGGGTAAAACATGCATCTTCCCCAATGCTTTTCTGTGTTGTAATTCTTTTACTCCCCATATTTGCTGTATTTCCTTCTTACCTACCTTACTATATGTGCAGCTTCCATAAATCTGTTGATTAACTGTGAATACTTGTTTTTTTTTATGTAAGAATTACCATGTACTCTGCTGCTTGTCATCTATAGGCAGTACAGTAGCAACCTAACTAAATGATGGATTTATTTACCTTAAGTCCATATATAATGCTGAATATATGAGCAATTCAAAACAATCTGTTTAGTTTATTCAAATTTACTTTTACTAAATTATTTCTGTGAGTCCATTTTGCCCAGTTATGTTTCCTAGAAGCTACTGAACACAGCTGCGTGGAACCACTTGTCAAATGTTTTGAAATAAGTTTAACATTTCATTTTTGTGAGCGTAGTTGCATCAGGTGTGGGAGCAGGGAGCAGGAGGGAACTTGAAAATGTGCAAGGCAGAGGTACTCCAGGTCTGACAATCACTGGTTTAACTTGCACTTTAATATAAAGAAAATATTTGTCACAAAATGAAATAATAATGTTGGCATCACACAGTAAACCTGCACAGGTTAGCAGCACTCAAAATATTAAGGGTAATCCGTTTCCTTGATATTTCCCTTGTTACATTAATGAATTCTAAAGACAGAACTCTGAAATTTTGAGGTTTAGAGTTAGAGACGTTTTACTCTGAACTTAAGTGATTAAATAAGACAACACAATTGATATCAGTTGATAGAACCTAAAATGTGCAAACCCATCACTTATTAATTCAATTATTGGGAGTAAGTGTAAGCTCAGTAACTTAGAAACGCAACCTACATGAGTTACTACTGAAATATTATGGGGGAACTGATTGCATTAATGTAGCATAATATGATGGGGAAGTGCTGGCTACTGAGTGGAAATTGGAAATGATCAAAATTGATGTGAAAATTGGGTTACAAATAACAGAAATGAACAAAAATGCTAAGAATACTCAGCTCTGAAACTCCACCCTCTCCACCAGTCACCAGTTTTATGAACTCAATCCAATGAATGAGTGGATGATTTACATTTTCAGTGTAATTGTTGCTCCTAGCAAAACACCATTCATTTTATTCTTTGTACCAGTTCAGAGCCCTGGTTTCAGTAATTCAGAAATGCAACCTGCATGAAGTACTACAGAAATATTATAGGGTATATAGGTCATGAATAGACACTTGCTTAAGTAATTTTACTTCTTTATTTTGCTACAAGCAATCTGCTGCTGATAGCCCATCACAAACATTGGACTATGGCTGCTTAACTTAATATGAAACATCATTGTTAAAATGCCAGGATGCTTCTGAGTGGTGCAGCTGTCTAAGTGTTAACACTGTGTTGTTGACAACCTCTAAGCATTGTGGCAATTCTGACTCACTATTTTTGGGTGGGTAAGATGACCGTCCTCTCCTTATCTCTCAGAGCAATGCTCAGCAGTAGGTACTGAACTGGCAGTTAGTGCTCTTCTCTATGCATGTTTAGCTGTCTTGTAATGTTGCACTAGCATCAGAAAAAAGATGAGGTCGACTCACTTTAAGCAACTCAGAGGAAGCACCCTAACTCTAACCCAGTACTGGTAGCATTGTGTGATAGGGGGAGTCCTAACCTGGAAGGGAGGGGGGCGGTTAACATCATGATATTCTTTTTTTGTAACTTAATTTAATGGAAAATAATAAACAAATTAATAAAGATAATGCAACCATCTGCTTGTTGGCCCTATCATTAGACATGTGTTAGTTTGATCACCAGTGATAGAACTGGCACTTATTGCTCTTCTCTAAGTGGATTCAGGTGTCCAATGACTTAACAGCAGTTTGCTTCATGTGGTGGCTTACTTCATCTTACTAAGTTGAAACACATGTTAGCACTGGTAGCATAATATGATGGGGAAGTGCTGGCTACTGAGTGGGAATTAGAAATGACAAAATTGATGCGAAAATTGGGCTAAAAATAACAGAAATGAACAAAAATGCTAAGAATACTCAGCTCTGAAACTCTACCCTTTCCACCAGTCACCAGTTTCATGAACTCAATCCAATGAATGAGTGAATGATTTACATTTTCAGTGTCATTGTTGCTCCTAGCAAAACACCATTCATTGTATTCTTTGTACCAGTTTGGAGCCCTGGTTTCATTGAGTCATTGGCGTTAAAGACTGGGATGATGTGAGTTCTTACTAATGACGTTTTATTTGGAAGTGCTTTTGAAATCTGTTTTAGATTCGGCCTCACGTACTGTACAGTGAGAGCTACCACAGAGCCAATGAACACATACACTCACACACTTTAGATCTCTCTGATGTGGCTGCAATCCATCTATGTAATTCAAAAACTTTTTTTTTAAACCTACCTCCGCTGGTGGAGCTGAGAGGTTGGAGTGTTAGAGTTGGTGGCAAAGTTGTACGGATAAAATACGGTACCACTGATGTTTTCCTTTTGGAACCTGTTTTGGAAAAGACTGCACAAGTCAGAGTGCTTCACCCTTAAAGAGAGCATTAAAATGTCACTTCATGAGAAATTTACACTGCTGGAGTTAGCCATGCTCGATTAAAGAATATTTAAAGCTATTTGGAGCTGTACTCTTACATCATGCCAGTAAAGGCACACTTCAGCAAGAAATTAAAGACATGGAAGAGGGTGTTTGGAGCCAAATTATAACAAGGCCCAGCCATGGGATCGGAGAGCAAGGAGACAGATGAATAAGCATGGTTCATTTTTTTTTTGCAGTGCTTTTTGCTGTAGGACCTCATGGAGGTTCTTTACATTCCTAAAAATAACAGTGCTTAAGGGTTCTTTGAGAGATGCCATAAACAAGCCAGTTTTGGTTCCATAAAGAACCATGGCTGTGACCAAAATGGTTTCCTATTTATGTTTAAAGTGGAATTCGAATGTGACTTTGAGGGCAATCTCCCATAATGCATGGCAATTTTTTTAGCTCAATGTATACCATAATACATTGTGCACAACAAAAAGTGGAGCGAAATGATATGGCAAGAACCTTTGCTCTTATAAGCAAAAGATAGTAAGAAGCCACTGGATGCAGTTTCAGATATTTTTTTCCCATGTGGTTCATTAACAGTTGGTTTAGGTTGCTCAGCAACATAATGGTCAAAGATCATTCCCTCAACAGCACAATGCTTTTATCAAATGTTATCCTTTTACTCAAAAAGGCTTATTACACACTAAGGCGTATTACTTTTGTACAAACTGGTGGGGCTATTCGTTGGCAGTGGGCCATAGGTGTTTTAAGGGGTTAATTCAGAATTCAGTTTGTTTATATGAACCATTCACTCATGTGTTTGTTTATGTGATGGTGCTGATGCATGTTAATAATGAGGAAGTGTCAGAGTTCACTTTCGTTTCTATCGCTACTTAATAAACTAAGCACTCGCTCCCTATATAGCTCTGTACTAATAAGAGAGTAGGGATCTATTTAGGTCACAGCCCATGTTTAAAAGTTCAGTGCACAACAATGCTGGATCTGGACCACTGGCTGTCCAACACAGGCCTATACAATTACGAGAAGATGCCTCCACATGCAGAGCTAGCTCCAGAATATTGATCAACAAGTAAATGTATAGAACAGTGAAGAAAAATGTGTGTAATCTTTGTCAAAATCCCAAGGCTCGTTGTTTACACGCTGCAATGCAACCATGTAATCAACCGTTTCATCTAACTCTGACAAAACACGGAGGTTGCTCAAATTTGCAGCAAAATTGCCTCATTACTATGTTTTGCCAATATTGAAGTTACGTATCGCCGACTGTTCATTAAATAAAGTGTAAATGATCAACAATCCAGTCCCTGTTTCTCCTTAGGGCTCTGCTGTATCCTAATGATGTTGTTTTAATGGTTGATCCTATTCTCTCTCTATCCTCTCAGGAATTTCCCTAATTTAAGACCCTTCTTTGGGGTTATTAATATTTCATGGCTTTCACAGATTCCAGGTGATTCACAGAAAATTTTCCATAAACACAGGGCCATGCTGAAAGGCAGTGTGTGTGTGTGTGTGTGTGTGTGTGTGTGTGGAATAAAACCAAATCTATTCCTCTCCACACATAAGGCAGATAACTTAGCATTGCTAACAGTAATAAACAGGGGTGGTTTATGTGTCCCACACCCCTCTTGGGAGTTCACTAATAAAGAGGACAGCGTGACTGTAATCACTTTGAGACTTTTAATGCCACAGTTGATTCTCTGTACATGTGCATTCATTTATTGTGTGTTGGTGGAGAGAATGGATTAATTAGGAGGTGTGGAGGAATTTAAGAGAGAGGTTTATGGGGTTGGAAATGTAACAAAAGCAATGGGACACAATATGACATTATTACTACATTATAATATTACATTATATATTACATTCATCTATAGAATGCTATAGAAGCTACAATTACCCCCAGGGATTATAAAATAAACAAAATTGATTAGTCTAGGTGGTATGGTGTGTGTGTGCTATACAGTTCCAATGGTCAGGCCTTCTAGGTATGACCCTTTCTCTGGTCACTGTCTGTGAGAAATTTGGTGTTTTTTCTACAGGTGCTCTTTTTTCAAAAACACATGATATGTGGACTAGCTATGCTAAATCTCCCCTTAGGTGTGAGTGAATGGGTGCAGCGGACTATTTGTGCTCCGTTCAGGGGATATTCCTGACTTGCTCAAGACCAACCATGGCCCTGTGTGGATTCTAACCTTATGTGATATTAATGCAAAGCTAAAGAGAAGATACTGATTTATTTAAAACATATATAGTAAGTTATTGTCTTGGTTAAGCATTAAAATCTGAGACACTTTGACAAGAACCAAACTGTGATGGCTAGACAACTGGGTCAGAACATCTCCAAAACATCAGGCAGATCTCGCAGGGTGTTTTCTATTAAGCAGTGTTCAGTACCTACCAGAAGTTAACGGTTCATGAGCGTTTGAGGCACCTTGGTTCACATGGAGGCCCCAACTCACAACCTCCAGGACTTAAAGTACTGCTGCTAACAGCTTGGTGCCAGAAACCATTAGGATACCATCAGAGGTCTTGTGGATTTCATACCTTAAAAGGTCACTAAAGCTGTTATGCATGTGTGTGCATATTTGCATAAGCAGTATTACTGCTATGTATCTATAACTACAAATAGAACCTCCAGTAGTTACATGGTTATTACATGGATGTGTAAGTACATAGTTATTACACTTGCTAAACTGAAACAGGCTCCACCTTTCTTTCCAAATCTCACAATAGACCTTGTTTACCTGGACCACCAACCAAATTAGAGCTCTATAGAGTGTTGTCTTTATGTGTTATAGGCTTGTTTTGCATTCTGCAGGTGTGGCTCCACTCTCTCCATCACCACCTCTCTCTTCTGCCGTACAGAGAGATCAGTGTGAGTGCCATGGGCGTCCCCGTCAGCGAAACAGCACTGCACGGCTAAACTCCTCTCTGCTCTTCACAAGACTGACAGACGTCTGACTGATTCCATATCACAGCCTCATTACAGCGAGAGGGGAGGGAACCGTGGGCCTGCTTAATTTGTTTAATCTCTATCCTACTGGCCCACTGAAGCCTCAGCTGACCAGGGGGCTTCGCTGCTTTTGTCTATCAACTATTTGAGTTGTCTGTGGTCACATACAGATTGTCAATCGATGATGTATTTAGAAGGATGTTATATGGGACTTTCTCTGCTTTCCTGGCTTCATGGTTTTATGCTTCTGTTGTGGGTTGGACTTGCATTATATGCTGACACTCTTCCTGCAGTAAATTCTGAGCAACCTTTTCAAAGACACCAATTAATTTACTAGATTTTCCCATTTTCTTAGCAATATATCATGTGCTTGTATTGATGCCAGAGACAGCTGTGCAAAGTGATCACAGTAAGGCAGCTGCTTTGTTATTTTATAAGCAATTAGTAGTTAATTACTGAGCAAAGACTGTCAAACACTCCATTTCATTTAGAATTGCTGCTTTAGTGGCACTGATTTCACGGCTACAGTGTTAGAGCAGAAGTATTTATGATTAGATTAAGATTAAGCATCATCGTTGCACAGCAGTGCAAAATTCAACCTCTGCACACTAGTGATTAGGGTAGTGGGAACTCCGGAGTACATCCAACATCCAGTAGTAGTGAGCAGCCACCTCAGCACCCAGGGAGTAATGAGGGGTTAGGTGCTTTGCTCAAGGGCACTTAGGCTCAAACCAGTGACCTTCTAATCTCAAGCTTAATTCTTTAACCTTTAGGCCACGGCTGTCCCACCAATTTCTGGTGACCGTAGCTGACCCTACAGCTATCCCAAATAACTAATGCTAATACTTATTATCCCTAATATTTGCGGGGGGGGGAGGGGGGGGCTTTGGAGTCGTATTTCATTGTAACACTAGACCCTCACTTATTATTTAACCTCTACATTATATGATGACTATGTCAGCACCCCTGAGCAGGAGAACAGTTTTATGTGGTGATCCAGTGACTTTTCATCAATAATTTATAAATAGTTTTGACCAGAGGAGGATGGGTCAGGTCTTCCTTGTGAGGTTTCTTCCTCCAGCTCTGAGGGAGTTTTCACTTGCTGCCTTTGGTTTGTTTAATGAGGGGTTTAAGTTTTTATGTTTTGTTTGTCTCTTGTCTTCTTACTGATCCCTGTAAAGCTGCATTGAGACAACACCAGTTGTAAAAAACTAAAATCTGATTTGATTGGATTTAAATGGCCAGTGGCTCATCAGCAGGCTGAAAGTTTTATGACTGTTAGAAGTATAAGGTCAAGGAGGTTCTTCAGTTTAAATCTGTGTAGGAACCTCTTTGAGGAACCTTTAAGAAAATAGGATTAGAAGAAAGAGGTTCCTTGAAGGCATGGTGTGGTTACCAAAAAAGTCCTTGTAGTTACTGAATCAAACAAATCAGAGTGTAATAAGCCTTGGAGTGTTAAGGGGTTGCTGGTTGAGAATTCTCAAAATGACCCATCAATTAACAGTAGAGAGATTTTGTTGAACGTAGCTCTAAATATGTTGCACTCACCTGGACACACAGGCCTGTTTATCCAGTGTAGTAAAAGATCAGCAGACTATATACAGGACATACTCTATATATTGCTGTCCCATAAGACTGCTATCCAAGCATCATATTGTCGTGTGGACTGCACAGCTCAAATAGCTGACAATGCCAGAATATTAGGACTACAATCTGCTTACAGAGGCGTAATTCACAAATGCACAGGCTTTCTCAGTTAGACCAGGTCACTTAAACCCACAGTGTAACCTGTCTAATCGGAGGAGAGCTGATGAATATTTCTGTTGTACAGTCCTCACCTTTCAGATAAAGATATCTGGCTATCTGGCTCAGGTGCAAAGGTTATTAGGTGTTTGTAAAGGTGTTGATAAATTGGAAATGTATAAAAACTTAAAAAAAAAATAAAAATAATAAAGTTCTATCGATGAGGCCGGAATAAAAACAGTTCGGTTCCACACAGAGTAAACATTTTGACGTCTTAGGAAAAGACAAACATGATGTACACTGTAACTTTCTGAAAGTAGCTGCTATGAAATGTCAGAACAAATACTTCTGAACTTTTACTACTACTACTATTGGGAATGTAAGTTTCTCCTACAGCAATGCGTCAGTGCAGCTAGGAACTGGAGACAGAACTGAGAATTTAGTACAAGAGGTCTTTGGTTGTGATATTCTACAGATTGTGACGGTTCTACATGGATTGCTCTCACAACAAAGCCCACGCTTTCAGAAGTGATGATATCCAACCCAACCGATCCGGATCTTTACTTTATACTCTTAGTGAATCACCAAGGCAGTAAAACATGGATATGCTATGCTCTCAAACTAAGGAAACCTAGTGCCTCTGTAATAGCAGCATTATATACTATACATTAGTTTATTGTCACACAAAATACGTATAATCTATACAAGATTTTTGAGTGACAGTGATGATATGTCTTACTACACTTACTCGCTGTCCAATGAAAAACATGTATCTCCAAAATGGGGATTTTACAGGAGAAGGCAAAAAATTTGTTAAACTTTGAATGGAAGTCAATGTAAAAAGGGTTTATTCCAAGTAATTTAGAGCATTTCTATTGGTCCATTCATCTAGAATGAGTTACACAGTGTATAGGATTCAAATGTTGGAGAAAACAAACAAACAAAATGGAGATACATGCTTTTCATTGGACAGCAGTGATATATGGATTATAGATTTAGATATAGATATAGATTTTTGGTATTAGCATTACCCACAACAAAGTAAAAGTGAAAGATATCATCCCACAATTTCCCTATTGGTACATTCATAATTTTAGGTATCAGCAGAATGAAAAAAAAAAAAAAAAAACTTGTTAACTTTCAATGGAAATCAATATTAAACAATACACTATATGTCCAAATGTTTGTGGACATACCTGCGAATGAATGCATTCAGCTACTTTAAGATGCACCCATTGCTGACACAAATGTGCAAATGCACACACACAGCTTGTCTAGTCACCTGAGGACTATTTGGCACTAATTCTAATGCCAGGCATGGACTAGAGGAGTACAAAGACCCTGAGCATTGAGCTGTGCAGCAGTAGATGGCCGGTGCTCCATCCAGTACTTTTTGGATGAGGTGGGGAGTTGGGGATGAGGTGGGGTGAAGATCATCCAACATCCTGACCTCACTAATGCTTGTGTGGCTGATTGCAATCAAATGCTTACAGGCGTTCTCCAAAATCTCATAGAAAGCCTTATTTCCTGGACAGTACAGGCAGTTATTCTAAGAACGGCAGGAAAAATCTTTTAACACTCGGTTTTGGAAGAAACAATGAATGAGCAGGTGTCCTAATATTTCGGCCCATATAGTCCATAAGATATGAATTGCTGGTGTTCAATGTCAGGGATGAGCTTATTGATCTTATTTCTATTTGATCTGTTTGTCATTTCAATTTAATTGCATCTTTGTTTGATCTCTGAATGTAAAGCACTTTGAATGACCTCTATGTGTGAAATATTTGTCAAGGCTTTGTGGCTGATTACAGTGTATAGCCTACATAGCCTCCGTATATTATATGTATTGCTGCTCGCTCACTGGAGGGCTACTGCGAGTATGTAAGAATTCCATTAGGTGTGTGTGTGTGTGTGTATACTGATCACACACAGCAAACAAAGCTTAAAGTCTCCTTCCAGCCTACACGGCTCATCTCAGACAAAGAGCAGCAGCAGCAGCAGTGGGCACGAGTTCCTCCGCACAGCCTCCTCCTCTGCATAAGCATTCCAGTCAGTGCGCTGATGAACCAATCTAATTAGAAATAAAAGACAATGCTCACGTCTGAGGGGCTGCTGGAGATAAAGCCAGCAATGTATGCCAGCGGCGGCTCAGAGGCAGCGGGCTAATGAGCTCTGAGTCTGCGCTGCGCTGGGGTGGAGTGGCGCTCCGAGGGGCGGGGAGGAGAGAGGGGCTCTCCACACTGGGGGTAAGAAGGAGAGGGGCAGTTTCGAGAGGTGGGGGGTCAGGGGTGGTAATAGAATCTTGCTCCTCGTGGGTCCCCCCCTTGAGCAGAGCAGGACGGTGGGGAGGTGGGTTTCCTCCCACAGGTCAGTGCTGGGAACGGGCAGGTTATGCATTTATTACTGTCATTATCACTGCTGCTGCCACTACAGTTCACATACACACACACACACACACACTCATGACTACACAAGCCAGGGTCAAATAAAACACACACACTTCGTGGCACTCTTTTAAAAAAAAAAAAAACATACACGCATGTTTAAATGAGTCAGCAGAAGTGCTCAATGATGAATGTTCAATTTATAGCATTTCTACATTTTGTACATTTCTTTTCTACATTTGATGTGAATGAGTTTTCATACAACTATGATAAACCACATCACACACAACTCGACAGTCTTTGACAGGCTGTACACGTTTGAAAAGGCAGACACTACTGAAAGCTATGCTTACTGCATGTATATGTATTATTATTTTTTATTATTATTATTTACAGTACCTATCTACCTGTGTTCTTTCATTAATTTGTTTATGTATTTATTGTTTGCTTTTTATTTTAGTTATCCATTTATTCACTTGCATAGTTGCCTATTTGCATGTTTATTTACAATTATTGTTTTTTACTTCCACAGTTGCCTACCTGTTTATGTATTTATTTTTTATTCAGTTTACATATGTACTTGTGTAATTACCTAACCTGTTTATTTATTTTTATTAGCTTTTTGTTTTATACATTTATTTACTTGCATAGTTGCCTCTCCACTTGCTATTATTATTATTATTATTATTATTATTATTATTATTATTATGTTTACTTACACAGTTACCTATTTGTTTATGCCTGTATTTATTCTTATTTAGAGGAACATAGCAAACAAAAATGGCCCATCTGCTTTGTCCTGTGCTTTGTATTTTTTGTTCATTTATGACTAATGCTTAATCTAGCAGTAGCACAAATATGCAGGTATCAACATCAGGCTGGATATTGGATGGAAAAAAGAATGAAACATCCAATCCTGGATATAGTAAATGTATCCTAAAGCAGTTCACACCCACACTGAATATTTGTGCCTGTGGAGTAGTTCAGTGTTTGAGTAGTTTGAGCATGGTAGCTAATTGTTAAAGGCTGGTTTAAGATTAAATAAAAATGATTCAGTTGAAATAGTTTATTTTAAAACTTATCCAATTGGTTTCTCAAAAAGAAAATACACGTCTGTACAAACTGCTTAAAAACATTTATTTTGTCTAGTCATTGTGTTGCTGGTGTATCTTCGGGTGTAAAACGTGCTTACTTTGTTTTAATATATTAGTGGTGATCAGATGCTAACTGACAACATGAATGAAAAGAATGAAATCATGTCCAAATAAGTATTAATTAATGTGTACATTTGTTTATACTGAAGACAAAGATGGGCTTTAGGTATCAATATAGGACGGATATCATTGGTTGAGGATTTTGATTTTGATTTTAATTGGTCCCCTTACAAAAACATTTACTGCAGCTTTTTTCTGCAATGATATTCATTGTTTCCCATTCTACAGTGTTAGTGCCACAAATTGCTGCTGTGAAAAATACAACACAAACATTTACATTTACCTGACACTCTTATCCAGAGCAACTTACAATTGTTTTCATATTACAGAGGTGGGTCAGTGTAGTGTTAGGCCCAAGGACTCTTATTGGTGTGGCACAGCATAGTTTCCCAGACCAGGAATCAAACCCTGATCTCCTGCAGGGTGTGGTGGGTAGTGTTGATTCAACAACTTGAACAGTGTAGTGCAATCCAAATGTCAGTGGCACAGTACAATAAACACTAAACAGTACAGTGATCACATCAGTGCCCTGAATGCGATCACACACTCTCATACAGAATCCACACTCTGCCAACTTTAACCTGCTGTATGTTATGCAGTGATAGAAAACACAGCACTGCTTAAAATCTGCAGATTCTACACAATGGTCCAGCAGGACATGGCATGTTTGTCACAGCAAATGTAGACATATGTGTGGTGCCACTTTGTGGCGGAATTAGGCCTGAGCCAGATTCATCAGGTGCAATGGCTTGAGATCAGTATTGATATAGTGATGGATCGATCAATCACACATTGATCATTTTTACAAAATGCCCATGTCTAAATAAGAAGCACTGGCTTCTTGTAGCTGCCCACATCAGATTCAAAACCTTGACGCTGGCCTACAAAGCCAAGAACGGACCAGCCCCTCCATACTTGATGGCATTGGTCAAAAGCCGATCCACACCTAGAGCCATTCGAGCTTCAAGTACGGCTCGGCTCGACCTGCCATCCCTCAAAATCCACGGAAGACAAGCGTCCAGGCTTTTTTCTGTCCTGGCACTGAAGTGGTGGAACGAGCTTCCCCTGGGTGTCCGAACGGCCGAGTCGCTCGCTGTCTTCAAACCCAGCCTGAAGACCCTCCTCTTCAGAGAATACTTGGACGAATAGCGAATAGAGTACTGTGGTCACCTTATTGTACTGGGTTTAGTAGAGTCTAAGCTTAGAGGTATCTTTGAACTATTCTAACTATCTGAGGTTTTCTTGGGTAAATAGCAAAGCACTTTTGTCACTCTGGATAAGAGTGTCTGCTAAATGTCTTAAATGTAAATGTAAATGTAAATGTAAATGTAAATATCTCATATATTCAAAATGTCAGCCTTACAGGAGAAGGGAAAACATTCAGTGGTAGTCAATGTAAAAATACTTTATTCCAAGTCATTTTTGAGCATTTCTATTGGTCCATTTGGACACAATATAAAGAAAACAGACAGATTCAATTATAACAGAAATTGAAAAGTGCCAAAAATGCAGCTTTTTGCAAGACAGTGGCGATACACATGTAAAAGCCACTCTGCATGTTTGCTAATTTATTTAAGTTCTACTATTTTAGTTCTAGCTAATACAGTTCTAACGTAATTCAGTCTATTTTTCACCTCCTGCACTTTAGAATTCCCTTCTTTTCCTGCTTGCTATTTGAATATGACTTGACGTTTGTCAACCTATCCAATATTCCTCACGTTGTCTTGCTGCATGTATGAAAGAAAACAATACATCTTGAGCATTTCATAGGACATTAATGCATATTTGATGCCACTGTGAGGTTCCTCATTTTGCTATGTTGATGCAGGGCTGAACAACACGCTCCCTTGTCATCCCCCCTCATTATATTCCGTATGTGTGCTTACACGTCTAGCTGAAATTGATCTGGTCCTTCGTTTGAGAACATATGTGCCAACAGCTCGGTGATGGGGCATAAACTACAATCTCGCAAAACAATAATGATGCTTATCGCTCACCGCTGGCAGGTCGAGCTTATGAGAAAATAAATATATATATATCCCTGACTTGGGCGGTTATTGGAACTCGGAAAACATAGATCTTTTTTGTGGTTCTGATAATTCACTCTCGGTGCAGAGATTGATGACAACAAGAAGTCTATAAAAGATGTTACCTCTATATTTCAGCACCATGATTTATTTCAGCAGCTTGTCAAGATTTTTTTTTTGGGGGGTGATGGGAGGGTTGGGGGGAGGACCAAAAAAAATGAAAGAAACAAATCAGGACCAGGTATCAATATCATAGGATTTAGACTGGAAAATGGTTAAATGTGTAGAGCCTTGGAAAAAAAAAAAAACAAAAAAACGCTTATTCTAGAAGATATTTAAAAATAAATGTAAGAGAAATTTTAGAAGAAAAGTTCTTCTGCAGTTTTCACAAAGATCCTGACATTCACAGATGTTTTCATTGGGGTATTTGTGTAATTTACAAGTACAATGGAATCCATTGCTATATGAGCATACCTGTGAATAATTATACGCTTTAAAAACATACTTTTTGCTTGGACTTTTCTCAAGAGCAAATGTGAGATAATTCTAAGCATAGGATATTGGTGAATGAGGTCCATTGTTTCTTGCTAATTCGAGCTCTCTCCATAAGAACTGTGTGTGTGTGTAAGGGTGGGGGGGGGGGTTCTATATGTTAACAATGCTCTTTATCTCTGTTTGCTCTACAGCAGCTAATGAGTGTCTGAAAGGAGTGTGGAAAGGGAAGGAAAAAAAAACCTGTCTAACACAAACTGACCTATGTGACCAGACGTGTCACTTAAGCACTTTAGCGAGATAATTACCCCGACCACCAGACCAGCTCTCTCCAAAATGGCCAAGCGCTCTCGCCACTAATTTCCCCTCCAATTTAAATAAGTCCGCTCAAGTGCTAAATTCTCTCTCTTTAATGCATACGTTTCTTCCTCTCTCGCGCGGATATGCTGTGCAGAAGTATTTAATTGAACTAGCTGTTTGCGCAATGTGACAAAGGGATGCTCGTTTAAGGCAGCCAAATAAAACAATAGCAAGTAAATAGTGTCAGAATTAAGGGCCGCTGTATGGTCTGGAAGTGAAAACGCTGCAATTATGCATACAGCCCATAGTGTGACTCCCTCTCCCCCACACACACATCTGTTAAATGTGCAGCAGGAAGAGCTTTGTGTGTTATCTTTCTGCTTTTTTTTCCTGCTTTGGAGTGTGTAAGAAGCTTCAGCCAGCTCAGAAAACACAGCGTGTTGAGAGAGCACAGCGAGGGGCTGGCAGTGAAGGGCTCGGACACGCCGGGGCTTGGCAGCTGACCTTCCACGCTGACCCTGGCCTCGCAGCTTCCACTGGCCATTCCACAACTCTCCTGCCAACATTTAAATGCTTCCTGCTAGACAGGCGAGTGGCGGGAAGTTACTCACACACACACACACACACACACACACACACACACACACAGAGAGGCAGCCTGGAATTGCAGCGTTCAACACCATGAAACAACTGTCAATGTGCTGGAACCTGGGCAATATATAAGATGTTTCATCACCTCCATGTAAAAACACACATGTAGTTTTCTCTCTCTCTCTCTCGCTCTCTCTCTCTCTCTCTCTCTCTCTCTCTCTATATATATATATATATATATATATATATATATATATATATATATATATATATATATATTCTTCAGAGAGTTCTTTCATACAATAGAATACAATGCTTATAAGAGATTTGTGAGTGTTAAGAACCTTTAAACTGGTAAAGAACCTTTATTTACACTCTCATATCTCTATTCTGTCCTTAGATGACCATTAACCTGTCGCTGCTTCACCGATTGTCCTTTCCTGGAACACTTTTAGTAGGCACTGACCACTGCATACTAGAAATCCCCCACAAGGCCTGCCTGATTTTTTGGAGATGTTCTGATCCAGTTGTCTAGTTGCTTGGTCTTGGTTCTTGTGAATGTTCCTCAGATTTTAGTAGTGCTTCTTCTATGGCATCTCTCAAGGAATCCATTGTGTACAACATCATGCCTGGCTGTTCTGCAAGTGACAATGCACAATGACTTTACACCAGCCTTAACATTAGTGCCACCTGCCTAATATTGACTAGGTTACCATTGACCTGACCATTCCAGGCATGGACTCCACAAGACCACTGGTATTACTGCAGATCCTTTAAGTCCTGTAGGATGTGAGGTGGAGCATCCATGAGCGTCGGTGGGCCTTGGGTGCCCATGAACCTGTTGCTTCACCTGTTGTCCTGTACTGGAACACTTTCGGTAGCTACTGACCACTGCATGCCAGAAAAAAAAAACGAACAAAAGAAAACTACAAGACCTGTCTGATGTCTTTGAGATGTTCTGACCCAGTCCTCTAGCCCTCACAGTTGAGCTCTTTAGTCGAAGTGTCTCAGATTCCTATGCTTCCCCATTGTTCTTGCTTTTAACACCAACATCAGGTGCAAAAACTGACTGTTCACAATATCTCCACCCCATGACAGACAAGGCCACTGTAGATTAAGAGAATCAGTGTTTTTCACTGTACTAATGTTATGGCTGTTCTGTGTATATGCAATAACCTTAGAAAATAAGCAATTATGCAAATGTTAATCACATAAAAAATCTAATTGTGGCATTGGCAAATGTTTGGACACCCCAATAGGTCAGTGTTTAACATATCCAGGATGTCATAATGCAAATGTTTTGTATGCACTTCATTTTAGGTGTCTGTATGAGTGTGTGGTGAGTGTGTTGTTATTGGAAGGTGTGTGTGTGTGTGTGTGTGCTGGTGCGAATGGGTTGACATTCGCAGAATTAGAATTCCATGCATCTTGCAGAAGTCTTTTAGTCCTGTGTTTCAGATCTACCCAATGATTTTCAGTGGTGTTCAGGTGAGGGTACTGTGAGGGCTATTCCAGAAGCTTCCGAATTGCACATTCTTGTGTACTTCATGGTGGATTTGGAGATTCTTGGTTGGATTTGAAGGTAAGTGGAGGATCTTTATTTATTATCTTAATTTGTTTGTCTGTGTTTTTCATTTTCTCCCAGTTCCTCACAGTTTTCCCAAAACTAGGCCCTCTGTGTAAAGCCACCCACTGCATCTTTTCAGACTGCTGCCGGGCAGCCGACATGCTGATAGAGGAAAGTACCAGATCCCCAGATCCACCACACCAGCTAACCAACCTGTGCCGGCCAACATTGCTTTACTAGACTGATGATGGGAGCCAATTGTGCTCTCTCCGATTCTGGCCACTGATGGCAAAGCAGCATGGCTCAGGATCTGACTTTGCGACCTCCAGGCCATAGCTTTAGATTTGTGTCAAATTTCATAGTTATTGCTAGTATTTGTTCGTCCAGGAACCTGTGCAGTAAAAACTCCTCATTTTTATTGACATTAAAGTTATTATTTTTTTATTTCTATTCTTTTTTCTTTACGTTTTGAAAATACAATGTTTGACAACTACAATATGATCTCTTTCTCTGTCTCACACACACACACACACTCTCGCTTTTTGGTAGTTGTGAATGGTGTGCCGTTGTGGTGCTGGAGTTCTTGAGCAGTAAGCAGGTTGTGTGCATGTGCCTGTCTTTATGTGTGTGTGGTGAGTGTGTTGTTATTGGAATGTGTATGTGTGTGTGTGTGTGTGTGTGTGTGTGCTGGTGCGGATGGGGAGGCTGATGAATGAGCGAGTGTGGCAGATTCACAGTGCGGATCTTACTGCAGCTGGAGAGGAAACTAATGGCTAGCAGGGACCACCGAGGTCTCTGAGCTAATACCTGCCTCCTCCATCACAAAAAAAACAACAAAAAAAAGTGGGACATTTTTTTACACCCTGTCAAATGAAAGCTCCCCCCTACACCCCTCCACCTCCACCTCCCCCCCAATATACACTCCTGCTGGTCGCTCCCTCTCTCTCTCTTTCTCTCACTCTCTCTCACTCTCTCTCTTGTCTGAAACCCGGGGCAGTGGTGGCAGACTTCTGGATGTTTTTTTTTTTTTTTTTTTTGGAGCATCTGTCGTCTGGGCCTACTGGTGACTGGACGTCCTGGCAGTAGGGAGGGGGCAAAAAGGGAGGGGGGGGGCAGGCGTTTTTCCCCTTTGGCTTGTGCTCAGTGACAGGGCATTGCTACCCCATGCTGATGCCACCACAGTTAGCCCTCACTGGCCTGTCTGCCACGCTTTCCACAGCATATGGTTCCGCTTCTTACCTCTTCTCCCGCCCTCATCACAGGAGAGCAGACACACCAGGAAGGAAGCAAACTCTCGTTCAATCCTCTGATTCAGTTCTTTATTTTTCTTTGTATTATTAGATATGGAATTAGTACATTTAGTGCTGTTCATTTGTTTGTACTCTTTACATGAAATTATAAGTAAATAGTACATGCAATTACAATTACATCAACATAATTACATTACTTTGAACTACATTCTTCTTTTGATTTTCTACATTGTCATAAAGCAAGCACCTTTCATATCCCACCTCTGGCATAACATATTTATTAATATCATCCCTTTCATGAACATTTATGAAGAAATCTGATGGGATGCTATGTGACAAGGTGGTAAATTACATCCTAAAATGCCAGCAATTCTTCATGTGGTGAAGTTTTGTGGTGAGCACACATGCCAATTAATTCAAAATATTATTTTCTGGCATTAACTGGGTAAAGACAGGTACTGACTCTCTTTAGAATCCTTAAAAATCAAGTAATGTGTCAATTCCTCTTTATGATGTTATTTAAAGCAAAGGATATTATTTGTAAAAAAACAGTTAGTGTCTATGGTTTAAACCCTGTAGCTGCTTCTGTACACTGTGTAAATAGGTCTGGATGAATGAACCAATAGTAATGCTCTAAATGACGTAGTGAACTCTTAATTTACATTGACTTCCATTCAATATTAAAAACATTTTTGCCTTCTCCTGAAAAAAATCACCATTTTCACGGTTTTCATTGGACAGCAGCGATATATGACAATAATGAAGCCTTGATAAGAAATGTAAACATTAGGTAAGCATTTATTTGGTGATATTTGCAGATGGAGATGTCATGTTGGTCATCGCTGACATAAACTAGCCATGTACTAGTGATAACTGCTTAAAAATAGTAGGTTACTCTTTGAGAGACAGTTCCCATGAACACTTGAATTTAATTTAAGGTGCATTTTGGCACAGTTTCAGCTCATTAAGCTTTGTGGACACCTACAGCACCTGTTTCATAGAATGATTCTTATACATCCAGTTTACATTCTGTTCTGATATTCTGTTTGAGTAAGTGATTTGCTTTATGGGACAAAAGTTTGATTTCCATCTTTCTGTCTAAATAAATAAATAAATAAATACATAAATAAATAAAATACATAACTGCGATATTTTGTTCCATATTAAAAAAAAACATGTGCCATAGTTGGAATGTCTAGGAGCCACAGCTTTGACATATTTACTCTGCATAAGACCCAGTTTATCAAATTACACCAAGCTTTTATCATCGCCAATGATGACCTAAGGGTTAACCCCTTCTCTCTCACCCACTTCCTCTGTCTCGCTCCCTCTCTCTCCTTTCCACAAAGGTTGCACGCTTGCAGGAAGGTCCAAAAATAACATTGGTGTGATAAGTCATTAGTCATTTCTCACTCTACATATGTTAACTTGACCTGCCGTATGTTAATTCATGCAACATTGGCCCCACATATGGCTGCGCATGGAATCCCAACTGGTAGATTCTCCTGCATGGGGCCTCATTATTGCAAAACTTCCCCCCGTCTCGTCATTAACACAGAGGTGGAGTTCAGGTTAGCGGCGGAGTGCTGGGCTGGAGTCACACTTCCACAGCACCGACAGAGAGAAGAGCACCACTGGACGCTGTCAATCAGATCAATTAAAACCTCTGAGGAACCACGAAGGAGGTCTGGTCTTTAAAGCAGAGAAACAACCGGAGTTACTTTGATGTCCTGCTTATCATTACAGGAAAGTTATAGAAAATATACTCCATCAGAAAACTGTGGACCAGGAACACCTTTAACCTTGACTAGTAGAGTCTGAGTCTTACTTTTGTTTTGCTCTATAGTTTAAAAAATGATCTGGCAATTAGTATTGTCTTTGATTCGCATTCTTTTCAACTTTTCATTTGACAAGAAATGACGAACATAACAAACATGTAAAGTGTGAATACACAAGCTTGTATCTCAAAAATTCCAACTTTACAGGAGTAGGACAAAAATCCTGTAAAAGATTTTATTTTGATGCATTTTTGAACATTGTACTTGTCCATTCATCAGAAAATATGTATGTAATGTTAAGAACAACTGACAGATTCACATTTTATAGTATTTAAAATGGACAGTATCCTCCTCTGCTTACAAACTCAAATTCAAAGAAGGCCATATACAAATATTTAATGCAGACATTTCCATTTTGCACAGAATTAAAAATAGTTGTATATTTGACAAACAATATAAAAATGTTTAGCCCTCATGATGAGTTATTAATGTTCATTTGCTGTATTTATCAAATAATAAAATGTAATTAACACCTCTAGATAACAAATCCCATGGTTCATTGCTATGTATTGTTTCAACAGGTTTGCATTTCTGACAAACAATAGCAAAAGTATGTCAAAAATGTAAAAGTATTCTTTCAAAACCAGACTATATACAATTATATATATTTTTAGCCATGTTTAAATCAATATATATTTGTGTGTGTGTGTGTGTGTTTACGAACACAAATGTGAAATGGATTGGATCTGCATGTGTCACAGAAGTTTTCATTTATTTCTACATGAAAATAAATGTTTTTATTATTGTCTGAAATAGAAGGATTAATGAGCTTTGATCTGTACTCTTGAATCGCTTATAAATGAACAGTGCTTTTGACTGTATACACATTCATTGCTAACCAGAAAATTGTTTGCTTCTCGTGAACATTTTAATTACATTGAAATTAAATGTGTTTAAACCTATAATAATTAACCTATAATTATCACTAAAATTGTAATCCCTTAAATAACTCAATTATTTAACATTGTTATATTTAACATCGTTACACTCTATGTAGCTACTGAATAATATGCCCTAAGAAGTGTCACCTACAATACAGCTAAAGGGGTTAAAGGCAAAGGCCTGTATTTGGATTCACATTTCAACTCACAACATGACAACTTTCATACAGTTTCATAGCAGCTACTGGGTCATTTATAGTGCCCTACTAAGTAATAAGTCTTTTGATTAATAACAATATAATAAGCCTAAGGGGTGAAAGACTAATTTGGGAACTTAAACTACTGCTTGACATCTATTGTAGCACATTATGAAATGCATTTGGAAAGTTATTAGACACGTCCATTAAGCAGTAATCTTTATAATGTAATAAACTGTGTCCTCTAGTTTCCCACTGGCTGCAGCTTGGCGGCGAGCATCAACATTTCACATTCTGGGCCGCAGCCCAATAGCTGGTGCCAGGGTAGTTTACCCCCTAACTGGACATAAACACAGGACAGAACGTCACACTGAGGGTACCAGCTGAAGCACAAGTTCACATCCTTTAACTCGTACAGCATCTGAGACCTCAAGGAGAAATGTACTTTTTAATTTGAAGCCACAGACATACAGATAAAGCTTAGACTTGGACTAAATTCATTTTCAATAATGACTGACTTGGTTGTTTTTAGTATTGCTGGATTTTGCAGTGTGGTTTGTAGACACTGGATCAGCCGTAATGTATTGGAATGACAATCTGTTTGTCTGTCTATCTATCTATCTATCTATCTATCTATCTATCTATCTATCTATCTATCCATATATATATAGAGAGAGTATTGTATATATATAGATAATGTATTGGAATGACAATCTGTTTGTCTGTCTATCTATCTATCTATCTATCTATATATATATATATATATATATATATATATATATATATATATATATATATATATATATATATATATATCTGTTTGTCTATCTATCTATCTATCTATCTACCACCTTAGGATTTACCAACTTACCTACTGACTTATCTACCTACTAACTTACCTTCCTACCTACCAACTTAGCTATGTACCTACCAACCTACTGACATATCTACCTATCTACTCACCTACTAACAAAACTATCTACCTATCAACCAACTGACCTACCTACCTATCTATGTACATATCTACATATGTATCTACTACTTATGTACCTATTTATGAGTTACATAATTACCTACCTACCTTTCTACCCACCTACCTACCTCCCTACATACTGACTTACCTACCTACTGAAGTCCCACTGTACCTACAAACTTACCTACCTGTTAGAAATATAAATTCCCAGAGAAATATTTGGAAGATCTTCGAAACTGAAACTGCAGAGGGTCACCTTAATGTGCGTTGCTGAACTTTCAAGAGTTTTTAGAAGCAAAAGGTTGCTTAAAGTATCTTAAGAGGTTCTATCTCAGTTTCAAACTGAAGAACCCCTAAAAGTTAATCAAGGAACTTACAATGGTCTACTGGCTGAACTACTTCCTGACCTACTAACTTACCTACCTACATATGGACTGCCTGCAGATCTACCTAGTTACTTATTGACTAACCTACTTACCTACCTAGCTACTTCCTTATCTGTCTATGTACCTCCGTACCGGCTCACCAAATTCTCTTCTGACTTACCTGCCAACTGATTTACCAACTTACCAATTAAATAAAAATCCACTAGAGATTATTTTCATCCTTGGCATTAACTGTATCTAGGAAAATGACTCCACAAGCAGCATAAATAAGTTGAATTCTTACCGATGTCATCTATATATTAGCGGTGTGTGGGAGGGAGTCGCAGTAGGGACTTTGACATTCTGTCTGACATTCCATTAGGACTTTAGTCCTGCTTTTGCAGTACTTGCAGTGCAGACGGGGTGATTTGTCCAGCTGTGAGCGTTTCTCTGTTCCACTTTGCTACTTTGAGTCAGTGCCTCACCCTGGTGCCTTCCTGATGGCCTGAACTGATAGCCTCGTCCCCCCCAACTGCTTTTCTTTCTGCAGTACAAAGCTGCTCTGAGGGCTGGCAGGCTAGCGTGCCACACGTTTGAGGTCCTGGAGCTTTAACTTGATGCCTCTCCTCGCTCTCAGCCTCTGCCTGGCAGCTCTGCTACCTCTAATTGTTATTAATCTACTCCAATTAAAACAGGCCGCTTCCCTGTCACCACTTCGCCCCTTCTTTCCTTGACAGGCATGTACACTGTTGACACGCAAGGAGAACACCGTAGGAAAAAGGGCTAGCAGAGAACCAGCGTAGCCCAGCATGGCGGCTGGAAGGCCCGGCTGCGGCGCCCGTATTTGAATAGCGGCTGTTATCAAATACGTTCATTAGGTTACATGCTTCACTTGATTAATTATATTTAAAGAAATTGCAGGCACTTTGGATCTTTCGTCTGGCAGTGCTACAGCATGCCACAGATCCCTAATTTCAAGAAGAAAGGAAGAGGGGGCTAAGGGCAGTGTTTTTTTTTTTTTTTCTCTTACTCTCGTTCTGTCTCTCTCTCTCTTTCTCTCTCTCTCTTTCTCTCTCTCTCTCTCTTCCTCTCCTCTCTCTCTCTCTCTCTGACTATTCTGGACAGGCTGTGCAGCTCCCAGAGGAACTGAACGTATTCAAATGTATCTCCATCAATGAGCACGGTAATTATGAATTCCCCACTAATTAGTATATACACTACTTTCCTTGCATATTTGATTTCCACTGTGAGATGGTAATAAGGGAAATGCCCATTTTTGTCCTATCTCATGAAAATTCCAGAATGTTAAAGGGGGGAGGGCAGATGGTGAGAGAGACGGGGGATGCATTAAATATGAAAAAAAAAGGAAAGAGAGAGAGAGAGAGAGAGAGAGAGAGAGAGAGAGAGACAGAGAGAGAGAGAGAGAGAGAGAGACAGAGAGGCAGAAAGAGAAAACTTTACAGATAATTGGTATGGTTACTGAGGGGATAAAACAACGCTTCTACCTTGCAGTGAACATTCAGGCAGCTAAATATGCCTTTTAGAGGCTCTCTACTTTAGCTAAAAGCCTTTCTGTTATTTCGGTCCCCTTTTTAGTTTCCATTTTAATAAACCCACCGTGTTTTTTAAAGGAAAAACATGCAGCCCTGCAGCTAATTTAGGTTTTTTTTTCACTGTTGTTCAGACAAAGTTTCTTTCTTTGTTTTGCTCAAATTTCTTTACTGCTGTTTTACTTGTTATTATTTTATTAACAAGTTTCCAGTCCTACAAGTCCTACATTGCAGTTGACCCAGTAAAGATAGCAGAGTATTATTATCATCATGTTCTGTTTATTCTTTTACAGGTTCTTGCACTGGTTTGTGGGTTAATAAGACATTCTACACCTCTAAAGGTTTCTAGCTGGAGATGTTCCAGTTTATTTAAAGTGAATGTCTTGCGGGGACAGGACAGATCCTGCTGTCCTCTTTTGGAGATTTCTGGACTGAATCTTTTGATAATTCACATAGTAGCTCAAGATTTAGGTCTGATAGATAGACAGGCAGACAGACATAGACAGACAGACAGACAGACAGACAGACAGATAGATAGATAGATAGATAGATAGATAGATAGATAGATAGATAGATAGGCAGGTAGTCCATATGTAGGTAGGTAAGTAGCTAGATAGATAGAAAGGTAGAGGGACAGATACAAGGATAGACAAATAGGCAGACAGTCCATATGTAGGTAGGTAAGTAACTAGACAGATAGACAGTTAGACACCAGTGTGTCTGAATGGTAAGTCTGTATGTTATTAGGTAAGTAGCTAGCTAGCAAGATTGATAAATAGACCGAATTACGGACAGATGGATGCACAGACAGACAGACAGGCAGATCGATTGATAGATAGACATGCAGATAGGCAGATAGTCCATATGTAGGTAGGTAAGTAGCTAAATAGACAGACACCAATAAGGCAAGTCTATATGTTATTAAATAAGTAGACAGACAGATGAATGCAGATAGACAGGCAGACAGGCAGACAGGAGCTATATAGATAGATGTGTGTCATCTGTGTGTCAGTACTGTGTGAATCTGTTGACAGTGACGCATAATTCCTGTCCATACTAGTCGACAAGGAAGGAGAAGTAGCTGACCATCATTCCGTTATTCAGTAGCATCATCACCCACGTCGAGATTTCCTCATCAGGGAATGAGCAATAAAACCCGACAGGATATCCCAGTCTGAGCAAACTCTGATCAGCGCATGCAAGTAAACAGAGATCCAGACATCCAGTTCTGCTGTGTTAACCTTCTGCTATTGCTTCCCTTTCTTCCAGTGCAATCTACAGTGCGCTCGGACCGTCCTGAGGTCAGTTCAATTTTCTTCCTGTTGTTTCCGTTTGAGGAGGCCACACAACAGAGCAATCATTAAACCTACTTCCTTTGCTTATATAATCGCTTTAGATTTAAACAGAAAAATATACGACTCTGGGAATTATTCCTCCTTTACGGTGGTTGCACTCTGGTACAGTGGAGTGTGTGTGTGTGTGTGTGTGTGTGTGTGTGTGTGCAAAGAGGCAAAAGGTGGTCATTATAACTAAAACCAGTTCCGAAACGAACAGGTCTGGAAAGCCACCTGCACAATAAAAATGCCACAAGCCTAAGAGAGAGAGAGAGAGGGAGAGAGAGAGAGGGAGAGAGGGAGGCTGTGTTCTTACTCGGCCTCTTCCGTCCACTTTCTTTCTCTCTCTCTTGCTCTCTCGCTCTCTCTCGTTCAGGTCATTACGGTGGAGAAGGGCTGTATGCGCACATGCTTTCATTCTGAAAAACTGCAGTGCTCTCGCAGTGCTATTTCTCTTTTCTCTTTTTTTTCGGTTCTCTTCGTCCCAAACTCATGTCAGTGCCAATTCCCTCCCTCTCTCCACCCCCAACCCCCCCAACCCCCCCCCAGACCTGCTTTCCCACTCATTCTCATTTGGTCGAAGCCATGTATGATATCATTTCCTTGCTAAGGTCCAAGCTAAACATTCATTTCCTCATCACCTGGGGTAGTGTTCTGACAGACAGCTCAAGGATCTCTGTATTCCCTCACATAATTAGCAAATCCAGGCATGGCCATAATCGCATTCTGCAATACCTATAAATGATGTGCCCTAGAAAGACAAGTTATTTTTATTGATTTATTGATTGACTTTTTTTTTTTTTTTAGTCTCGGTCCTATGATCCTATGATGCATGAAGTTTATGCAATCAGGAAACTTAGTTCTGCAGTTTTGTCCCTCTAAGATATGGTGCAGAGGCCTTTTCTTCTTGTCTCTGACTGACAGAGCCTGAGATATAGCTCTGTACCAAGTGGGAGTATGATATTTAATCGTTCTTAATTAACTTCTGGCTGTGTTAGCAGTTGCATCTTAGGAATTTGGATGTCAGCTATGTGCAGAAAGTAAAGAAAAAAGGAACTCCAATTGCTATCGGCTTTGACAAACGATAATTCCTGAGCTGTGTTCCCCTAAAGCTTTACACATGTGACAACGATCGGCCTGCTACAGTTATTCTGGAAGACCAAGTAGAGATTATATAAAGGAAAACGATTCTGAAGGACAATTATGACCAGGCAAGCTTCCACATTATCCTGTTAAACACTGCTGCACTACAAGTCCAAATATTTGTGGACACCCCTTCCAATGAATGCACTCAGCTACTTTAACTTGCACCTATTGCTGACACAGATGTACAAATGCACACACACTCACACACATACAAATATACATACTCAGCTTCTCCAGTCCTTGTAGAGAAGTATTACCAATAGAATAGGACTGAATAGGATGAACATGTACCTGTTGGAACCACGTATAATGAAAGGAGTGGGCTTGGGGGGCTTTATACATTGAGCTGTGGAGGAACTGTGTTCTCTGGAATGATGGGTGGGTGCTCTATCCAATACTTTTGGGATGAGTTGGGAAGTCTGGGATGAGGTGGGGTTTTTGTTGTTAGGGTTCTAAGAAATCGTCAATAGTAATCAAGCTTTAACCAATCAGAATTGCTACCATAATAAAACTGTGGTGCATTTCCACCTAGGGAGCATTACGTTGTCTCGGTGTAAGGTATATGGTATAAGTCTAGGACAGTGGTCTCCAACCCTCCTCCTGGAGATCTATGTACCTCCCAGCAGGATTCCAAAAACCCAACACAACCCATTCACCCAGTCAATGCCTTAGTTTACATACATTTACTTAATATTAATTTTTATTACTGGATGGGTAAACAGAAATGGTCCAAAATGATGGTGTATGAAATATGTTTTACAATAATTCTGGACCTACAAGGTTTTGCAACAACCAAGACAAATCGTTGAAGGCTCACCATAGACAGCACCTTCATTTTGACGGATGCTGGCTGGTAGAAGCCTAGCTAGCATTATTTGTCCCTTTGTATTGTCCTGCAGAACAGCACAGCTCATAACCCCCTCGCCCATTATGCATGTTTGGATTGCTTCCCTTGCTTTCATTTGACTCTTTTCTCTTTGATAATTCTCTGCTTTGCCTGTTCTACACACCCTGACCTCCAAATGTGTTCTAGAGGGAGCCGGAGAGGCCGGTTCTCTGTAGAACATGGTATTCCCCCCGCTACGCCCAAATGCAGATGTTCAACTCCTCTGCCAAGAACCAGCGTGCCTTTCTCTCTCTTTCGCCAGTCCCAGGACAGTCCTACACAACCCTGCGTTACTGGCATAAACTCAGAGTGTGTGGCTGTGTGTGTGTATGTGTGTGTGTGTATGTGTATGTGTGTGTTTGTCCTCACTGCTAACCACATGACCGTGACCAGCTGATGAACGATTTCATATGTGCCCTTCCCTCTTCCCTTTTTTCCCCCTCCTCAACTTTCTCTACTTCTAGTCTTTTCACTCCCTCTCTTTTCTCTTGCTCACCGGGTGTGATGGTGGTGGTTCCTCACCGCTGCTGCTGGCTTACACGTCTGGCTACGCTGGTGTTTGGACCCCCCCCCCCCCCACACACACACACACACACACACACCCCAACAAATTAAATTTGG
This sequence comes from Salminus brasiliensis, assembly GCF_030463535.1. Lineage (NCBI taxonomy): Eukaryota > Metazoa > Chordata > Actinopteri > Characiformes > Bryconidae > Salminus > Salminus brasiliensis. Next base: position 5,752,470 of record NC_132899.1, on the reverse strand, counting down.
TTTATGGTGTCAATCTGAAGTGATTATTTGCTGGAGGATTTCTCTCGTGTGAGTGACCACACTGGCCAGGCTAATCAGAAACACACACTTCCTATCATATGGTGATCTGCTCCTTGTTACGGCTGCCTCAGGGAGGTGTGTATGTGTGTATGTTTTGGGGGGGGGGTTGTACTGTAGGATGGGAGAGAGATTTCCAAAGTGAAATGAAGACCAGCTGGTTTGTGGGATCGAACCACAACTTTATGGCAGTACAACACAATGGACATATAAGAGGAAAAAGAGGAGGGGTTCCACATTTCATCAGCAAACATGCACTCTTCATTTGCCGTGATGCCATCAGCAGGTTCATTTTAACCCCTTGAACCTCGAGTGTCCATATGTGTCCCTACACACATAAAATACACTGAACATCCTGCTAGCAATGCCACTGGACATATTACCTATAACCCCCCCATGCCAGAGGGGTGATCAGTTGTGGGCTCAATTCAATTGTGGGCTCTTTTTGCCAATGTAACTTTTGAAAAATAGAATTGAATAAAATTGAATTTATGCAATGTTTACAATGTATATATTTATATAACATTCTATTTTACTGTTAATTGTATTTTTGTATATATATACAGATCAGCCAAGCCATCACTTACATTTAATCCTTACATTTAATGATGTAAACATTGCATAAATTCAATTTAACTGTTAATTGTATTTTTCAAAAGTTACATTGGCAAAAAGAGCCACATATATGAAGCCTTACAGCCATATTGACTAAAATCTGTTTTAGGAAGTTTAGTTTGAATTTAACTTTAATTTCTGAACAGTAAAAATATACTAATAGTAAGAAACTGAAAACCTGTCTTTACCATCACCAGATGTCATTACCATTGCAGCCAGTTTTGTGTCAGTATTGGAGTTTGCAGACTCGAGTTAGTTGTTATTTGAGGGGTGTGGGCTTTTAAGTGAAGCTCACATACTCCATGTGTAAGTACGCACAAGCTCTTTATTAGGAACACTGCACTAATACTGGGTAGGACCTCCTTTTGCTCCCAAAACAGCCTCAGTTCTTCAAGACATGGATTCCACAAGATGTTAGAAACATTCCTTTGAGATTCTGGTTCATGTTGCATGATTGCGTCACACAATTCCTGCAGACTGTTCAGGATTGCTTTCATGCCGCAAATCTCACATTCTTCCACATCCTGAGATCTTAGTTCTGTTAGTTTGAGTTGAACTGTAATTTCAATAATTCATTAAAAAGAAACTGTTGTGATGGTGAAACTGAAAACCTGTCATTACCACCATGTCACCTGTCGTTGCTGTCACAACCAGTTTTGTATGGGCAATAACAACTTTCCCTAGATCACGGATTTCCTATCACTACTAAACAGATAGTATGAGGTGCACTTTAAATATATACATATATAGGGTAAACATGTATTGTTTATTTTCTAAATAATGTAAATGATAATGATGCTGATTAGATTATGATTAGGAGGAAGACATGATTAAATTATTAAATTACTTTTCTGACGTCAGCATGTCACACTTTTCTCAAGCCTGACATGTACTCAATTTTAAGGAACTGTGACTAACGGGGGTCCTAAAAATATATGGATTGAGTATTTTGGCAGAATTGTTATAGTTGTTTGGTCCAGTGTAATAGATTTTCATGGGGCCCAAAATCCTGCCCCTGATTTCAACGATATGACTGATATACACACTGTATAAATGGTAAAAAATGTACGGCCTGAGAAATATCTTAGGAAGAGTAGCTTTGAAGTGCATTACAGTTAAGTGGATGACACCCCCCTCACACACAAACATATAACCTATGGATCCAAAAGGTTTGGGATGTTTACCAAATGAAACAAATAACCTATTCATTAATACTTCAAAATAGCTATTTATTCAGCATTGGAGCCAAGTCATTGATTTAGTAATACAATCAGTTTATTTCTGATTGGTTGGGATTTTCTTGATTTTTTATTTTAATTTATTTTATTATCATATATATTATTTTCTTAATTATAAATTATGATACCTCTTGTAATATACCCTTTATTTATGTGGCTATTATGTCCTGTGGAGTGAATGCTTTTAGCTATTTGTTAAAGTTAATTTGGGGGTGGGAAAGATAAAAACATGTAACTAAAGAATGTATATATACATATATATATATATATATATATATATATATATATATATATATATATATATATATATATATATATATATATTATGCATGGAGGTCCTCTGTCTTATGACTTAAAACTAAATAAAAACTTCCAAAAGTTCAAAAAAAAAAAAAAAAATACATTAGTGACAGTAATATGTTATTGATACAAACTTTTATCTAAACTAAAGAATACATTCTGTGTCTTTTTGAACTTTCATAAAAACACACATTATATTTACTCACATCACATTTAGATTTTTTTTTAATTGGCCATGTTTTATCACTTTATTGGAGCAGGGAAGCTCGAACGTGTGCACTGGGGACAAAGCCCAACCAGCAAAATATGGATGTGTAAAATGGTAATCATAGTGATTATGGGCTGTGTTTTGAAAGTCATTATGACGATGTGTGCTGAGGTCATTACTTTGGTATGGCATTGCTTTGCAGTTGCCAGACTGAAGCTGAAGTTGTAAGGATAACTTCCCCTCCAATATTTCATTTTCCTCCTTTTCTTCCAGCTCTTATGAGTGTGTGTTTGATACAATTTTTCAACCCAACGCTTCCAACCTCTCTCCCGCACTGTTGCTGAGTGCTAATCACTGGAGGCTCCAGCCTCCCTCTCCTTCCCAGCTGCATTTTTCTCTCCCGTTCTCTCTAGTGTCTCTCTGGTCTACCTATCAATCCCTCTATTCTCTTTGCCTCCACCCTCTCTCTCTCTCTCTCTCTCTCTCTCTCTCTCTCTGCTCAGAACGATAGGTTTAACTGCTTAGTCATAAAAAGGCTAATAAATTGACTTGAGTTTGCTGTTATTTGAGGGGGTGTGGGCTTTCACTGTCTGTTATCTAAGTGAAGCTTTCATATTCCACGTTGGACCTCCTTTTGCTCCCAAAACAGCCTCAGTTCTTCAAGCCATGGATTCCACATGACTCCATAAGACCATAATTCCTGCACATCCCAAGACCCCACTACTGGATTCAGGTTGACTGGGAAGGCCACTGAAGAACACTGAACTCATTGTCATGCTTATTGTCATGAAACCAGTCAGAGCTGACCTTTGCTTTGTGATGTGGTGCATCATCGTGCTGGAAGTACCCATTAGAAGATGGTAAACGGTGGTCATGAAGGCATGCACATGGTCAGCACCCATCCTCAAACAGGCTGTGGCGTTCAAGCAATGATTGCATGGTATTAACAGAACAAAGTGTGCCAAGAAAACATCCCTCATGGCATTACACCACCACCTCCACCAGCCTGGACTGTTCACACAAGAGAGATTCATGCTGTCGGTGCCAAATTCTGACCTACCATTTGCGAGCCTCCAAATCAAGATTCATTAGGCTACATTTCTCCAGTCCAGTTTAGCTGAGCCTGTGCTGAGCCACTGCAGCCTCAGCTTTCTGGTCTTGGCTGACAGCAGTGGAAACCATGTAGTGGTGTAATGAAGGTTCAAGGATTTGAGCATTCTGAGTCACTGTAGCCTTTCCGTCAGGTCCAACCAGTCTGGCCATTCTCTGTTGACCTCTCTCGTCAATAAGGCTTTTCCATCTGCAGAACTGCCGCTCGCTGGGTGTTTTCTTTATTGCACCGTTCATTTGGAGTAACTCTAGTGACCATTGTGCTGAAGTAGGAGGAGTACTCAAACTCTTCTGCTACCATCTACTATCTACTATCATGCCACACTCCAAATCACTGATGGTTGTTCTGAACATTACCTAAGGCTGCTGGACCACATCTGTTCCTGTCGCACCACATCCCAAAGCTAATCTACTGGACCTGGTTTGAGGTTATCATGCTGGAAGTAGCTGTTAGAAGATGGGTATACTGTGGCTATGTAAGGATACATATGCAGTGCACTGCAGCCACTTTCTTATTGGCTGATTAGATAACCGATAATATGTAATTGATCAATTTTGAATAAAAAGAAAACCTGAATCCTCAAAACTGCAACTTTACAGCAGATGGAAATGCTATTAACTATCAGTGGAGGTCACTTTGGAGCATTTCTATTGGTCCCTTCAGGTTGGACGGCCAGATTCACATTACATAACTATAACATATACAGTTATATACAACCCAGCCAACATGCTCACATGGACCTCCAAGGTAGGTTCCATGTGACATGGACTTGGAGTGAGTTTGCACATACTTTGTTACTGGGACCCAATAGGCCCCATCATTGCAGCCCAGTCCCATTTAGGCCCCATGTACAGTGTAAAACCCCCATTCTTCTGGTCCCATCACTGACCCTGGTGGGCATCCATATGTGGGGCCAACATGGACTCATGGAGGGCAAAACTTTCTGAGTCCCGGCTGGGCTGACTATACAGGCCCCGCATGAACGCCAAGATAGCAGCATGGTTTAGCTAGTGTGAGCTGGTGTGCATTTGTGTGCATTTTGTGCATCTCTTGTGCGAGATAAGTGTGTGTGTGTAGAGAGAGAGAGAGAGAAACGACTGGCCCTGTGGCTAATTTGTATCATTCAGTAGCATGACTGTTTGACAGTGGCTCACTGACTCTCTTGACCTTCTGTTTCTCGTGCTGGCGGACAAGTGGCTCTGCCGCTGGTAATTAGTTTTCAGCCGCTCTGTGTGTGTGTGTGTGTGTGTGAGACTGCACTCGTGTCTGTTTAGAGCTGGGCTTATGAGGGCCGGCCAATGCAGAGCGTTGGTTAAATATTTACCATTCGAGGCAGATTCACCCAACTTTTTAAAATTAATGACTGGAACGGCCTGTTTGGATAGTGACAGAGGTATTGAACTGTTTGCAGAGCTATTCCACCTCGTGTTGGTGTCACGCAAGTCAGCTCGGATTTTCTCCTCCCTCTCTTTTTTTCTCCCTCGCTCATTCGCTCCGGCCGTAATGGAGAAATATCAGTGCGGTTTTAACCCAGCCGCCGGACGTGCGCTATATATTAAACTGCATTTGCAATGGATCACTGCCACTGAGAAGTAGTTTTCTGAGAGCAGCTTTGACTCCTGAAGCATTCCCTCGCTATAATCCACTCTCTCTTTTTTCTCTCCTCTATTGTCCGTGTCTCGGAGCGTACTGTACAATATGAAAGGGAAATCTCGCGGCAGTGGCGGTAATCTCTTGTCCAGTTCAGCTCTGGAGATCAGCATCCTGTAAATAACTTATTTAAAGGAGGAAAAAGGGGGAAAAAGAGGGAAATGGAACAGAGAGAGAGAGAGAGAGAGAGAGAGAGAGGTAGTGGCGGTGGTGGTGATGTGTGGGGGGTGAGGAGGGGGGTGGGGGTGGTGTGGGTGCTAAACGGATTTACTACAGTTAATCTTTTCCATAGAGTAGATATGTGGGTTCTCTGGTCCCGCTCTTTGTTGACAGAAGTGGGCTCCATTGTGGGGGCTCCGGAGGCGGAGAGGAGGGGGAGCGTTTTTGAAGGGCCTGCTATCGCCCGGCTGCATGCACGCCTCACTCGCCCTGCAGCCCGCAGATAGGCTGGCCTCCGCGCGCCGCGAACAAGATTGAATTGGAGTGTCACTTGCGAGGCATATGGCAGGATCAACTCCGAGCAAGAACAGGGTGAAGCGAAGGGGTAGCGGAGAGAGAGAGAGAGAGAGAGAGAGAGAGAGAGAGGGGAGAGAGATGACAATACTTTTTCCCTCTCTCTCTACCTCTCTCTACCTCTCTCACACACATATTCCTTCTTCTTCTCACACTGTTTCTCTCCCTCTGTCTCTCTCTCTCTCTCTCTCTCTCTGTCTTACCCCTTATCTCTTCCTATCTCTCTCTACCTCTTTTTCACATATGCTCCTTTTCTTTTGCTCACACTCTCTCTCTCTCTCTCTCTCTCTCTCTCTCTCTCTCTCTCTCTCTGTCTTACCCCTTATCTCTTCCTATCTCTCTCTACCTCTCTCTTTCACATATGCCCCTTCTCTTTTGCTCACACTATCTCTCTCTCTCTCTCTCTCTCTCTCTCTCTCTCTCTCTATCTCTCTCTCCCCACCCCACCCCACCCAATCATTGGTGACTTTTTTTACTCTCTATCTCCCTCTTTTTCTCTTGATATACCTCTCTATCTCTCTCGTGTGCTACCTCTCGTTCGCATGCTCTTTCTTTTTCTCACCCTTGCACACCTTTCTCTCTCCCTCTCTCTCTCTACCCCACACACAATTTTGGTCACTCTTTCTATGCTTTCATTTTTCTGTCCCTCCCTCTCTCTCTCTCTCTCTCTCTCTCTCTCTCTCTCTCTCTCTCTCTCTCTCTCTCTCTCTGTCTCTCTCTCTCTCCCTCTCTCTCTCTCTCTCTCCTTCCACCATCAACCACCGAAAGCAAGGAGTGCACGATTGGGCGATCAAGTGAACGCGTGAATGGAGGAAGGCTCTTGATCTCCCTCCTCGTGCTCTTATTTGACTTTGTGTGCTTGGTTGGTTTTATTATGACAGGCTGATACTGGGTGGGGGTGGAATTAAACTGTTAAGCAGACATCAGAGGCTGCCTAATGTTTAATGCAAAAGCCGGAGCATGTGAGTACTGATAATGGATACCAACAGGGCAACGTCTTATTTGCGGTGTTTTTTATTATGCCTGCAAAACTTGACATCTTTTGTCTAGTCATTCATATCGAGTCTGTTCACCAGCACCCCCCCTGCACCCCCCCACACCAAACCCCCTCACCCAAACCTTCTTCAATGCGATCTCATTCCCTATTATTTCTTCTAAAGAGGAACGTAATAATGATGGCATTGTTTCAGAGGTCAAGTGCTGGGTGTGTAACACGTGGGTGGGTTGTACAGTGTGAATAGGGGGTGACTGTGGGTATTCAGAGCACTAGTTGTGGACGATCACCAATGGTAATGAGCTGTAGAGAGCAGATGGTTATGACAGTTGTGAAAGGTCACCCAGAGAGACAGACAGTAGTGGATGTGACTTCGTAAGGTCATCTTCTGCTGGATTTCAGTGGGACGGGAGGTCCGGCCCTGCTGGCAGTGATAGTGTATGTATCAGGATCGTGCTGTACAGGCCTCGATGGGCCTGTGTGTTTTTGTGCCTCTTTGGATGAACAAGAACATCAGGTACCAAATGAGTTCTGAGTTCTTAAAGGAGCGGTGAGGTGATATGTGTTCCACTTATACTATAATATATATATATATATATATATATATATATATATATATATATATGGTATGTACACCACATGTCCATATGTTTGTGGACACCCCTTTTAATGCACCCCTTGCTGACACAGATGTGCAAAAGCACACACACACACACACACACACACACACACACACACATAGCTTGTCTAGTCCCTGTAGAGAAAAAGTACTGCCAATAGAATAGGACTCTCTGGAGCAGATAAACATGAACCTATTGGCAGCATGCTGCCTGGTGTGGCCTAGAGGGGTATAAAGCCCCCCGGCATTGAGCTGTGGAGCAGTGGAAGAACTGTATTCTCTGGAACGATGGCGATGGTGCTCCATCCAGTCCTTTTGGGGTGAGGTGGGGAGTTGCGGAATAGATCTAATAAAGTTGTGATCATCCAACATTTTTATCTTACTAACACTGAATACACTGAATACAATCAAATTTCTTACAGCAATGTTCCAAAAGCTAGTAGAATTCCTTATTCTCTGAACAGTACAGTTTCTCCAACAACAAAAGCAGGATACGTTCTTTTAATTCCTTTAATTCAAGAAGAAATAATGGATGAGCAGGTGTCCCAATACTTTTGTCCACATATTGTGTGTACATCTATATTATTAAAAATGTCCTCACACAACGTCAGGTTATCAAAGTTTATCAGGATCAGTACCGGCCACTCCTAGCCACGCTTAACCGCCAGCTTATTTTACATATAGACCCCGTTTCCTCACGTTTCACTGAGCTTTGTTTAACTTCCTAAACCACATGTTGCTGAGAGATGACAACGGAACACGACCGCAAATGGGAAACACCTTGCAGTGACGGTCAGAAGTACTGGGTTTAAAATCATGGGGGCTGACGTGTCTCAGAGGGGAAAGGAGACTCGCTGGGAATGGCATTTTACTGATCGAGTTTCATCGCCTGGGAGCTGGCCCGACTAACATGTTCTCCAAGCCCGGCTCTCGCTCTGCTCCGTGCCTTCCTGACTGCTTTATGCCTCTGAAAACAGCTTTACATACTTTCAGGGGTTAGAGCAACAGGAAGAGATGGGGATAGTTTATTATGATCACATGTTGAAAGTAGAGGGAAATAAATCAAGTGGGTGAAACAGTTTCTGCAGGACGTTCACTTTCAATTCGGCATTTTTCGGTCTTGTGACTGGAAGTCTGCAGATTGACAGTTACATATAAGGGAAAATGGAGAAACAAATGAGGAATCTGAAAGAATTCAATTATACATTTAGTCCAAGAAGGAGAATATAGGGACAAATTTACTTCCCAGTGTCAGAAATAGTCAAATTATTCAAGAAAACTAACCAAAGATTTCAGGCTCAGTCTTGTGTTTCCTGTTATTGCACTTCTTATGCTGGAGAGAGCCACTGCCATTGTGCCATTATTGAACATAGGGGTCTGAAGCCATTGACTTTGTTAAAGGCATAAGTGATCAAATTTGAAGTTGTGTGTAGTGCTATATATATATGTATATGTATATATCACTTCTGTTTTCTTTATCATTTATCCGTCTCTGTAGCTGCTTCTGTACACTGTGTAAATAATTCTGGATAAATGGACCAATAGAAATGCTCAGAATTACTTGGAAAAAACTCATATTTTACATGAACGTCCATCAAAGCTAAGACATTTTTGCCTTTTTCTGTAAAGTCTTCACTTTGGAGATACATATATATATAAGTACAAGTACAATCACAAGTATCACTGATATTAGAATAAACACTAATAATAACATTCCTACAGAAAGTGGTGGAGGTTCTCCATCACTGTGTTCGTCATTAGAACATCTCCAAAGTTCTCCTCTCTCATAGAGTCTAGTATTATTTAGAGTTCTCCTCAGATCAACACCTGGTTTGGTGGTAAATCAGGGCTTAATGATGGTAAATCCGGTGAGCTGCTGCTGCTGCTGCTGCTGCTGATGGAGTTGAACACATCCTCCACGCTGTGCTGGCTGGACTGGGGGGCGTCCAGGAGAAACCTTTTCAGACTAGCTCACCGACAAGATCTCACTACTTTCTGTCTTCAGAATGAGAAGCTCTTGTTTCTCCTTTTTACTGGATTTATGTTCACCTGCTTTATCTGTTCTGATGAGATCTGGAGCTTCTACAGTAGAAACTCTCTTATTGATGAGAGAAAGGGTTTAAATAACGTGCTCAGGGCCCTAAACCTCTGCACTGCAGTATTTAGATATATAGATATAGATATACTGTCTGCACATCTCTCATCTGCCTCAAAATAGGGAAACTTTTCCCAAGTGAAGCTTCATTTTTGGTGAACGCTCTTTATCTGCTCACATTTTGGGTTTGATATGTTAACAGCGAGCTTTACTGCTTCTAACCTGTCAGCGTGTTTCATTGTGCTCGGTATCCCAGACATTCTGCTCTAATTAATTCTGAATATTTACAAATGATCAGAGAGAAAATTCCCTTTAAGTCGGGTAGAAAATCGACCATCGCTGTTTACCTGCTGCTTCGCAAATTTCAATTTCAAACAAACTTACATTATAATTCTGTTGTTTGCTTAATGTTTTTTTGTGTTGATGGTTTCAGCTCTACGTGTTCAGATTTCACAGCATGTAAAGCCAGTTCATCCACTGCAACTCAGACTCCACACAAAGTAGTAGCACCGACTTTTACCATTCAACTCACTGAGAGAGAGAGAGGGAGAGAGAGAGAGAGAGAGAGAGAGAGAGAGAGAGAGAGAGGGAGAGAAAGACTCATTCAGTGTGTGTGTGTGTGTATGTGAGTGTGTGTATGTGTGTATGTGTATGTGTGTGTGTGAGGGAGGCAGATCCACAGCTCCTCCCTGTGGCACACACACTGGATTACTTCAAACTCGGTCAGAATCACACACACTCGCATGCTCACACAGGCATACACACACATTCAAAGGCTTGTTCGTTCATCAGAGGAAGTCTTGGCAAATCGCTGGAACTCATCATTATCATCATCATAGAAATGATAATGCTGAATTAACAGAGCCGCTGCTGCAGCAATACTGAGGAGTTTTTCATATAGGAGTTTTAATCGTGGAATTTTAGTAGATTTTTTATTTTTTGATATATATATATATATATATATATATATATATATATATATATATATATCAAACAAACCTATCAAATCTCTATTTTTGTCATAATGTGAATCTGGCAACTGTTTTACTGATAGATTGACCCGTATATAAATAGTCCAAAACATTTCTTATGAAATATTTGTTATATATATTGATTTTTTATATCAATTTTATAGATTTGTATTTCTCAATAAATATATATAATATATATATAATATATATATATATATATATATATATATATATATTTATATATATATATATATATATATATATATATGCTGCATATATATAACTATAACTATAATTATATTAACTATACTATATATTATCTATATTACATATACATAAATGATGTTTATAAATATACCTTAAACATATTTACTAGTCATTTTAGAACATCCATTGTACAAAAATGCTAAGTATCAATTTGTCTGTTTCTACAGATGAATGTAGGAGAGTACAATTGGACTGGACTTCATACAGCAGCACACTTCTGAACCTAGTGTGTGTGTGTAGATGTGTCTGTGTGTGTATGGATACACTCCTATTTTATTTAATTCTTTTTTTTTTTAATAAATCAAGAGCCAAAGAACCATTTGAATGTTGAAATGGCTCTTCCGCTGATGTGTTTAATTGGATCATCTCAGTGATGGAAATGATCTTGTATGTGGTTCTATGAAGGAACTTCTAAAAAAAGAAGGGTTCCACTAATTTGGGTATTGTAATAGAGTCAACAAACCATTTTCAGGAATTTGTACAACTCTTGTGGTTATTTACACACACACACACACACACACACACACACAAACACACTACATTATATAAATTATGTATATTATATATTCACATTTTTACCATTTTTCACTTTTTGAAATTATTTGGATTTCAGTTCTTTATAGTATGTCCGAATTTCATGACAAATGGACCAATAGAAAGGCCTTAAAATGACATAGAATAAAATCTTTCTCCATTGCCTTCCATTGAACTTTAAGGAGGTTTTTCCCTCCTCCTGTAAATGTGGTATTTTGGGAAGTCCAGTTTTTTGCATGTGTGTATTCTCTATACACACTTAATCATTCACTAGCTGTTAATTTCAGAATAGCAGCCTTTGTTCCTTCATCTGCCTCCCTCTGTGTGTGTGTGTGTGTGTGTGTGACTGTATATAAGTGTGTATCAGCAGGGCCCAGGAGTGTTTCCGAGGCCAGGCCGGGGTACTCTCACGAGGGTGCTTCCACTCAGGTCCTGACCATTACTATCGTCTCTCTCCTCTGTTCCGACATGTCTGCGTGTTCCCACCTGTGTACCAGCCTCTTGTATATTGTTCCGACTCTTTCCCATTCTTCTTCCTTTCGGACACGAAAAAAAGGCAAGGGGAAAAAAAAATATGACATTTAGAAGAGATTGGTGGGAAAAGCAATCTTAGATCATTGAGTCCCTGCAGATCACAGCTTACCGGAGAGCACGGCTCGGTGCCATATCTGGACCTGTAACTTCTTTACAGCTAAAATGGCGCGGGCTCTGCTATTTTTCCCCTTGTCCTCTCCTCTGCGCTGCTTTAATGGGTGAGTGGAGAGCGTGTGACATTCGCTCGCTTGCCGAGGATGCCTCTCGTCTCTGACAGACTCCAGGAGCGAGCCGTGGAGCTCCCAGGCCATATGTTCCCTCATAGGATTCGCCTTCATGTCCTGTAGAATTACAGCAAACCGAGCTTAAAAACACAATTAGGTGGTTAAATATGAAATATTTAAAGGCGCTATATCGCTCACCGTGAGCGTGCCCGCAGAACACGATTCACCTTCGGCTAAACGTGCACTCTGATCCGCCATGCCGAGGCTCCTCTGTCGCTGTAAACGATCTGAGCTGCAGTCTGTCTGTCTCTCTTGCTCTCTCTCTCTGTCTCTCTCAGTGTGAGAGTGTGTGTGTGTGTGTGTGTTTTCATGGAAGTAATTATGCTTTATTTTCAGCTATTTTGGGAAAGTTGAAAGGGAGTTCATATTGCTAAAATTAACAACATTTACTGGTTTATAATTATTATGATTTTTTTTTTACTGTGAATTACAAATATGAGCACTTATGATTAATTACTAACAAACCACAAAGTCTCCAGTGAGGACCACTGCGGTTTCTCCAACTCCAAAACACTGCGGCTGCTTCCTTTAAATAGCCCCCCTCTACCAAACACACACACACACACATTCACAGGCGTACACACCACCTCTACGGTGCTCTATCCTAACCACACCGCTGCATGGCTTTCGCAGTATTCCGAAATTCAGGTAAATCACTGAAGAATCCATTTTTAATTAACAGTCCTTAAAGGTGGTCTTTTTGGAGCAGTTATGATGGCGCCCCCTAGCTGTGAGAGATATAAGTGGGTAGATTAGATTGTGTCCAGCGTTAAGAGAGTGCAAAAAAGGCCAGCAGGTAACAGCATACTCCTGTGGACCCGATACGGAGCCTTGGCGAGTGAAAGTGTGCAGGTGGGGTGGGGGTGGGGGGTGAGCTTGGTGTTTGGTGGGGGGGGGTGCTCCTAAAGGCATTTGCGTACCTGCCGTCACACTTTCACACACGCCCGCCCTCACAATACACTTCATTTCCATTCACACGGGTCCCCTTCTCGCCTCCGTCCAGGAAAAGATTAGCTCGTATTTACAGGCGGGGACGTGTCCTCTCATTTCCGCTCTGCTCTGCTGAAGAAGGAGGCTTTGTGCTGATCGACGGGGGCCTGCAGCGCCGGTACCGGCCTCCTCACAATCAGCCTTTCCAAACACGTGTGTTTGCATATATATATAAATATATATATATATATATATACACGTGTGTGTGTGTGTGTGTGTGTGTGTTTTACTGCTTCCCGTGTCCCTACCTATCTGAAGGAGCAGCTCTCTCTCGCTCTGTCTCTTGTTCTGTCTCTCTCTCTTTTCTTGCTCTATTTTGTCTTCTCTTTCTTGTCCTCCTCCTTCCCCTCACCCTCTTGCTCTTGCTCTTTTCTCTCTCCCTCTCTCGCCCGCTCGCTCTCTTATCCTTTTCCCTCTTGTTCTGTCTCCTTTCTTATTCTCACTCTTTTCTCCCTCCCTCGCCCTCTCTTCTCTTCTTCTCCCTCATTTCTAGCCCTCTCTATCTCTCTATCTCTCTCTATCTCTCTCTCTATCTCTCTGTCTCCTCCCTCGTTTGCTCTCATTCTTTTCTCTCTCTTTTGCTCTCCACCTCTCTTTTCTCCCTCTTTTGTACTCTATCTCTCTGTCTCCTCCCTCTTCCCCCCCTCTTATCTCTCTCTCTCTCTCTCTCTCTCTCTCTCTCTCTCTCCCTCTCTCTCTCTCTTTTGCTCTCTCTTTTGCTCTCTCTCTCTTTTCTCTCTATTTTGCTCTCTCTCTCCCTCTCTCTCTCTCTCTCTCTCTCTCTCTCTCTCTCTCTCTCTCTCTCTCTCTCTCTCTCTTTTGCTCTCTCTCTCTTTTCTCTATCATTTGCTCTCTCTCTCTTCTCTATCTTTTGCTCTCTCTCTTTTCTCTATCTTTTGCTCTCTCTCTCTCTTGTTTCTCCCTCTTTTGCTCTCTCTCTCTCTCTCTCTCTCTCTTTTGCTCTCTCTCCTTTCTCTATCTTTTGCTCTCTCTCTCCTTTCTCCTTTATTCCCTCTCCTACTGTCTCTCTCTCTCTCTCTCTCTCTCTCTCTCTCTCTCTCTTTCTCTCTCTCTCTCTCTCTCTCTCTCTCTCTCTCTCTCTCTCACTCTTCCTCTATTTGCGTGTGTTTGGTTTGGGTGACGGCGGGCATTAGAAAGGCTTTCATGCGAGTGGAGTCTTCCTCTGGCAGCGATTGGCTGGGGTTTGGTTAGAGGCTCGCTTGGAGCGAACTGAACTTAGCCCCTCTCGGCTTGCCTCTTTAATACCTCCTTCAGCACGGGGGCCGGGGGGCCGGGGGGCCGCGAGAACAGCGCTGGAAAACAGCCTGCGGTCCTACAGCTGATTATTTCACCAAATTTGCATCTTTTACAGGCAGTAATAGGGACGGCTCTGAGGCCCACGGCAAATATTACACAGTCATCTTAACCCCCCAACCCACCACCACCACCATCACCCTCCCACCATCACCCCCCCACCATATCACTCACAACTATTCTCTCTCTCTCACTCTCTCTCTGTCTCATATGCACTCACTCACACTCTCTCTCCATCATTGCTGCCCCCGGGGAAACCCCTTGTCCTCTCCCACCTACCCACTCTCTTACTGCATGGTTGTGTGTGTGTGTGTGTGTGTGTGTGTGTGTGTGTGTACTTTTTCTGAATTTAGTTATTTTGTGTTTATTATTTAAACATGACTGAGCACAATTTGCAGTTTTTAAGCTTATAAATAATGTTTATTAATAAAATTATTATTATTATTATTATTATTATTATTATTATTATCATCATAAAACACAAGTGTATGTTTTCATGTCTTGATACCGTGTGTGTGTGTGTGTGTGTGTGTATGACTGCCTGTGGCAGCCGGGTACTTTTCCTGGCATCTGGCACACCCTGAGGAGGGACAGACAGAGATGGACACCATTGCCAAATTACGATGGCACCCCCTCTGCCATGCACACACACACACACACACATATATGCCCGTTTACACACACACACACACACACACACACACTGCTGGGAGGACCTTTCTCCTCTCAGTATTGCGGGTATAATTAGAAATATGGCAATGCACATTATTATTACAGGTATGCTATTAACACTGTGTGTGTGTGTGTGTGTGTGTGTGTGTGTGCACCGGGTGGTGTTACCTGGGCTGTGCTTGTGTTTGGAAGCTGTTTGATTTGTCCCCAATCCATTTTTGCATCATGTTTTGCTGAGCATGTTGACGTTCAGATCTCAGAGAATCTGTTTGATTTGTGGATCCAAGAAGCTTCCAGCACCAAAACCAGCACCAGTACTGTCCACGTCAGACTGACTGCGGAGAACCTCATATCTCCAAACCTGCAACCTTCTTATCTTTCAATGGAAATAAATGTAATAAGATTTCAATCCAAGCCATTTTAAAGCATTTCTCTTTGTCCAGCCTGATTCACATTATGTAATATAGAAAAAGACACAGGGTGTAGACAGTACTGCGCCGAGGTTTTAGGCCCCTTAGCTCAATTTTTATCCCATTACTCTAAGTAGTACGAATTGTTTTTCACTGTAGAAGCTCCAGATCTCATCAGAACAGATGCAGGTGAACATGAATCCAGTAAAAAGGAGAAACAAGAGCTTCTCATTCTGAAGAAAGAAAGTAGTGAGATCTTGTCGGTGAGCTAGTCTGAAGAACAGAGCTCGGTTCCTCCAGGTTTCTCCTGGACGCCCCCCAGTCCAGCCTGCACAGCGTGGAGGATGTGTTCAACTCCATCAGCAGCAGCAGCAGCAGCAGCAGCAGCTCACCTGATTTACCATCATTAAGCCCTGATTTACCACCAAACCAGGTGTTGATCTGAGGAGAACTCTAAATAATACTAGACTCCATGAAAGAGGAGAACTTTGGAGATGTTCTAATGATGAACACAGTGATGGAGAGAGAACCACCACCACTTTCTGTAGGAGTGTTATTATTAGTGGTTATTCTAATATCAGTGATTTACTGAGCTGATAAGGAGGTTAGTAAACTGATTGTCCTCAGAAATCCAACTTGTGTGTTCCTTCTCCTCAAGTTTGGAGGTTTTGTGCTGCAATAGTGGGCCAGGGTGACTACATTAAAGTAGGTTAAGCCCTGCCCAATTCTAGCACTATAAAATAGCACGGTTAAAATAGCCATAATGAATGAGTTACCATCTTAGCGGAACAAAGAGAGTCATTAGCCACCATTGCCCCATCAAAAACGCTGTCACCACCTTTTCAAAGAGAGCAAGATGCCTCAGATGCGTTAAATCCCGAATTAAGCTCCTAATGAATTTACTTTTCTGACAGGACTAAAAATGTGCCCACCATGGGGGAGCCTGCATCGCCAACGGGCTCCTGTCATTCAAACCCTGTCCTGGTTAAAGTCTAATTACGGACGTCTCGTCTAAACAATGTCCTATAACACGGATTGTTGTTAAGCCAAAGAAAGGGATTGCTCGTAATTTGGAAATTAAACCTTAGCGTGGCCGATTGTAGAAACGTGATTACGACGCAGAAGAATCTCCAAATGGAGATATTCCATTTAGCCTGAGGGCGGATTCTGTGTGTGCTGCATCAACGCGCTAACGGCGCTCCTCTTTTCTGAGAGCCAGCCGGAGCTCTTGTGTTTACAGTTGTGGCTGTTTTCACCCGTGTTTTCTCATGCGTGTGAAAATCACCAGCAGGCACAAGTGAGGTGGGACGAAGGTACTTCCCCGAGGCTGTGTGCATTTTTAGAAAGACATATGAGTGGATGTTAAAATTCCTCATTATTTCCGCTAAAGCCGAGGTTGTCACACTCAAAGGCCAGAGCACAGAACACACCAACAACCAGGGATGTTGGGATAGTGGGTCACACGTGTGTGATTGTTTAAAGACTCTGTTCTCACCCTATTCTAGACTTTAGACCTCAGATACATGGTTCTAGATGTTCTTTTTCCTTCATTGGAGATTCCCCATTCAAAATGTTCTAGAATGCATGACTATTTACAGTGTTCTAGAATGTCTGTTAAGTATATCACAATGTTTCCTCATTCACAGTATTCTAGAATGTTTGCCTATGTACACTGTTCTAGAATTACACATATACTGTTCTAGAATGCCCATTTACACTGTTCTAGAATTACACACTTACTGTTCTAGAAAGCCCATTTACACTGTTCTAGAATTACACATATACTGTTCTAGAATGCTCTCATTTACACTGTTCTAGAATTACACACTTACTGTTCTAGAAAGCCCATTTACACTGTTCTAGAATTACACATATACTGTTCTAGAATGCTCTCATTTACACTGTTCTAGAATTACACATATACTGTTCTAGAAAGCCCCTTTACACTGTTCTAGAATTACACACTTACTGTTCTAGAATGCCCTTATTTACACTGTTCTGGAATTACACATATACTGTTCTAGAAAGCCCCTTTACACTGTTCTAGAATTACACACTTACTGTTCTAGAATGCTCTCATTTACATTGTTCTAGAATTACACATATACTGTTCTAGAAAGCCCATTTACACTGTTCTAGAATTACACACTGTTCTAGAAAGCCCCTTTACACTGTTCTAGAATTACACACTTACTGTTCTAGAATGCTCTCATTTACATTGTTCTAGAATTACACATATACTGTTCTAGAAAGCCCATTTACACTGTTCTAGAATTACACACTGTTCTAGAAAGCCCCTTTACACTGTTCTAGAATTACACACTTACTGTTCTAGAATGCTCTCATTTACATTGTTCTAGAATTACACATATACTGTTCTAGAAAGCCCATTTACACTGTTCTAGAATTACACACTGTTCTAGAAAGCCCCTTTACACTGTTCTAGAATTACACATATACTGTTCTAGAATGCCCTTATTTACACTGTTCTGGAATTACACATATACTGTTCTAGAATGCCCTCATTTACACTGTTCTAGAATTACACATATACTGTTCTAGAATGCCCTCATTTACACTGTTGTAGAATTACACATATAATGTTCTAGAATGCTCTCTTTACACTGTTCTAGAATGTCACTTTTCCAACTTTTCAATTTCTCCATTCATAAAGTTCTAGAGTACAAGCCATACACTGTTCTAGAATGCATATGACAATGTTTCCCTATTGAAAGTATCCTAATACATTGACCCATTTATACGTTGGGGTGGTGGGCTCTGGTCTTCAGACAGACATGCATGTAGAGACATGCAGAGGAACATGTAGGAACACATCACCAGCTCTTCATTAATAAAATACATTCCACAGGTTCACGGTATTAGAGAGGGGAGGACAGACTGGGAAGGGCTAGCCTTTAGGCCCACCAGGGGAAAGCATGGTGGTCACAGTCTGCCATAACTCTAAGATCATTGACCACAGCACCTCTCTATAAAAGAGTGAACACAGCTGCCTACTTTAGGCAGGCATTTGCTTCGTTAGTCGCTTTGGGATAATTTAGAGTTCAACCCCTTAAACAGCCTAATACCTAATACCTATTACCAAAGAACAGCCCCACCAGTGTGTACAGACGTCCCGGCAGTTACTGAGTAATACGCCTTCGTGTGTAATAAGCCTCTCTGCCTGACGAGGTTAAAAAATGTACGTCATCATTTTCCTCCTGAAAGCGTCCACAGGAAGTTGAGAACAGGTTGCCTCTGGAAAAGAAAGCCCGCTGGCCTGTATTTCAGTTTAACAAGTGTTTCATAATTCGCTAATAAATTTGATATTATTTATAGGCCTATAATCAGCCTGTATGTGTGTGAGAGAGAGTGAGGAACTTCGCCTGAAAGGTCGCAGCCTATAGAGACATATGGGAAAACGCTTGCTGTGCCTTTAAGGGTGGAGAAAATGAGCTTTTCCTCCAGAGCGCAGAACTGGCTTAAGTAAGAAAGTGGTGTAAGGCATCAATCAGTGCAGTTTGTTTAGAGGTTTTCTCCTTTAGCTGTTTTATGGTTAGCATGTATTACGACTCGGGGATCTGGAACGGTTTAGGTGGCTTGTGTTGTGGCCTTACAACTGCAAATCCTGTTTTAAATCATAACAGTCACTTTAGCGGTGCAGAAAACCAGAAGAGCGGTTGCAGAAGGCCGACCATATGTGTGTGTGTGTGTGTGTGTGTGTGTGTGTGTGATGATGAGGTGGTAGCTGGTTTGAATTATTTTAGAGGGACTCTCGAATTTGGCTGCTCTCTCTCTCTTTCTCTCCCTAACTGTCTCTCTCTGTCTCTCGCCCTCACTGCTTAAATTACTGCGAGCATCGCATGAAGCCACTACCGCTACTTTGCTAATTAGACAGAGAGAGAGAGAGAGAGAGAGAGAGACCAAGAGGGAGAGAGAGAGAAAGAAAGAGCGAGTGAGGCCTAGAGGCAGTTGTGCCAGTAGGGGGATGGAGAACATACTGTAAGAGGATGTGATGTCATGAGGGTTTATGCAGGGTAAATAGCTCTACCTTAGGTCATACATGTGTTATGCGTCTATGAGTCCAAGTGCCGTGTGAATGTTCT
The DNA here is from genome assembly GCF_030463535.1 of Salminus brasiliensis. Taxonomy (NCBI): domain Eukaryota; kingdom Metazoa; phylum Chordata; class Actinopteri; order Characiformes; family Bryconidae; genus Salminus; species Salminus brasiliensis. The sequence goes on along the minus strand of NC_132899.1, from coordinate 5,732,991 downwards.
CCTGCAGAGCACATCGTGACCCCAAGACGACCGACACTGTGATTAGAGGAGGAGGAGGAGGAGGAGAAGGCCTTCACTAACCTTCAAGGCCTGCAGAAATACTAGGCATAGCTGCAGAACTCCTCCTTCTGGACAACAGAGCCCTTCAATGGGAACACTGGACCTCATTCACAGATATCTTCCTTGAAATTTTCTCTTGAGAAAAAAGATGATGTCAGATTCCAGAGCTCTGCACTTATACTATATGGACAAAAGTATTGGGACACCTGCACATTCATTGCATGTAATAATTGTAAATATTGCATGTGAAATCAAGGGTATTAAAAATGGAGCACAAATTTTAGAGCATTGCTCTGAGGATTTGATCACCACCCCACCTCATCCTAAAAGTAATGGATGGAGCACCGACCATCATTCCAGAGAATACAGTTTCTCTGCTCCACAGCTCAATGCTGGGGGGGCATTATACCCCTCTGACCCCTCTGACCCACACCTAGGCAGGGTTCCAATAGGTTCACATTCATTTATTTATATTATTATATTTTACATTGCCAATACTATTCTATAGGGAATATTAGACAAGCTGTGTCAGCAATGGGTACAACTCAAAGTAGCTGAATGCATTCAATAAACATGGTGTCCACAAACATTTGGACATGCAGTGCAGTTAGTTTTACTAATTAGCACTCAATTAGGACACCTACCAACTACTATATAGACAACAACTATAGTGGAGAAAATAAGCATTCCATCACTCGGTAAAGGAAAGCCACATAAGAAATAGGTGGCTGGTGAGAAGGTTGAGAAGTACAGAGCATAAAAAAAGGGACAGAGAGAAAGTTTTCTCTAATTTAATACACCCGATTCAACACGGCTCATTAATGAGCCCTTTTCCAACTAGATGTCTTAGAGTAAGAAAACACAAAAATGCACCGCAGTCCAAAGGGCTGGGCTTGGAAGACCACCGAACTGAAACGATGTGATGCAATAGTGAGACTTATTGTTCTGTGGAATTAATCACGAACCTTGAAATCAGAGAGGACGGGGGTGACACTGTGCTTCATACACCAGAAGCTCCAGCAGAAACATGAATATGAGTTAAAACTAACTGGAAACTGAAACTATTCATGAAGTTCATTTTCCAGGTCATCCTAAGACTCATTTCAACACCATTCATGAATCACGACGATAATCATTTTGTCATCTCCAAATAAATAAATAAATATAGAGAGAGAGTTTTCTTCAGAAATATGAAATATCTGGCTGTCTCTGGCCTTCACAGCAGTCTGGTGGTAATGTTTGTGTGGTTTTCTGGTAGATTGTTTTTGCTGTTTTTTTTTAATTATTATTATTTACAATATGGACTAATGACTTTGTCAATGGTGTGTGTATCCACTAGCTGGGTTAGTATTCCTGGGCTTGTAAAACACTGTTTGCATTCGCTGTTGTGTCTATTTACCTTCTGAGAAAAGCCAAATGATGCGTTGGCTAATTGACATGTTGAAATATTCATTCAGTCCCTGGTTAAAGGCATCGGTGTGTTCCCCATGCTATGAGCATCCAGTCATGGATTTTTTTTCAGGTTAGAAAAGTGGGAGTTTTGGCTTCTTAGCAATGCTCGCATTATGTGTGACTTTAGTGTGTTTGGGTGGTGCGTCCTAGGCAGTAAGATTTGGTGCCAGCTCTAACTCTGTGGCATGGTTATTTATACAATGCCCTGTCCAAAACAAAGTCTGGTGTGGACATCAACCACATCAACCCCAAGCTCTGTGGTTCTACATGAGTGTTAAGATAATACTGATTATTTGTACTGAGCTGTGGTTCCAAAAGTGAGAATGTACAGTATATAAGAGGACATTTACAAAGGCATTAGAAACCCCAGTCTCCAAATGGTTAATTTTTCTTATTTTCTAATTTTTGAATACACATTGCTGTGAAAAAGAATTTGTCTCTTCCTAATTTCTGTTATAATTAATATTTGTCTCTTCCTAATTTCTGTTTAAATGTTTCAGGTCATACAACTAATTTAATATAAGATAAAGACAACAGTAGACACGCAATGTACAACATTTATTGAAGTGCAGTTGGGCTATGGAACAGGACGATGATCCAAAACCCATTGAGATGCTGTATCAAGACCTTAATCAGGCACTTCATGCTGGAAAACCCACCAAAGTAACCAAATTAAAACAATTACACAAAGAAGAGTGGGCCAAACTTCCCACACTGTACTGCAAAAAACATATCTGACAAGATTGGCACAGGCAGTTGAGGAGGTTGAGGAGTAAGAGTTTAAATTTCCTATAAGTGGTTTTAAGTTTTAAATAAACTCTATTCATCAATGACTGGACGGTCCATTAGCCATCAGATGTTCACTCAAAGGCCTGCTGGCAATTTCAATGCTGTTGAAACAAATATAAAAAAATGCAATTAAGATGTTTAGGTCTGATCAGTGCTATTTTGGCTAAAAAATGCCCCAGGAAGAAGTTAATGAGACATTTTGGATTGTCTGTCTTAGCCTGTGAGTTGGACATGGAAACTCCATTATCGTAGTAATTCTCCTCTCCGTTCTTTTGCCTCAGACATTGTCCGTCATCCTCCATGACCTGTGAACAATGCTAATTACTCTACTTTATGGTCTGGCTGAATGGACATTAAATTAGCTTCTCTCTGTAAGATAATCAACTGCACTTACACTCATACCACTGGCTGGAGGAGCTCCAGAACTAGAGCTAGTAGGCTTCAGTGCAAACAAAAGAACATTGATACACTGCTTCATAAATGTAGACCATCATGAGTTGTGGTGAATAAAAAATCTGCAGATCCAGTAAAATGAGTTAATCTGCTGAATTGACACTGATTTGCATAATGTTAGCACCTCCAGCCTGATATTGAGTAGGTGCCTTCTTACGCCATCATAAAAGATCTCATGAACTCCACAAGACCTCTGAAGGTATACTGTGGTATCTGGCACAAAGACCTAAGCAGCAGATCCTTTAAGTCCTGTAAGCTGTAAGATGGGACACCCATAGATTTCTTTAATGAACCTTAGGTAACCATGACCCTGTCACCAGTTCACCGGTTATCTTTTTATAAAGCACTTTTGGTAGGTACTGACCTGGGGGCTGCATACCCCAAACACCCCACAAGACCTGGCTGATGTTGTGGAGATGTTCTGGTCTAGTCGTCTAGAACAACACAGTTTGGTTCTGGTCAAAATGGCTCAGATTCTTATGCTTGACCATTTTTTCTGTTTTTAACACATCACCTTCAAGAACAGACTGATCACTTACTGCCCAATATATCCAGCCCTTTGCAGGTGCATCTGTGGATGAAAATAATCAATGTTTTTCACTTCACCTGTATCTAGTATTAATGTTATGGCTGATCGGTGTAGAGAAGAACAGATAATCGTTCGAGAACATGTCGAAAGCTGCGGAAAACCTCTAGTATGGTGGAAGCTAAGGGGTGGAGCTGCAGACCTGGCACTAACTGAGCTGGTTATAAAAGCCTGCTAGGCTTGGGGCTTTGGGTTTTGGGTTTTGGGCTTTGGGCTTCATGCACTACGTTTGGTGGCTCCTGAGATTTGGATGCATTTGGGTCTGTGTAGGAACGAAGAAAACTTTTGCTTTGCTTGAAAAACAAACCAGATATTGAGTGGGTTGTGGAGGAAAGTTGAGTTTTGTTTGCTCTTTGTCCTCCATGGTTGCTTTTCAGTCCCACAGCACTCTTTGTTTCCTAATCCAGAGTAATGGACGCCAAGCAGTTCCTTCAGTAAAGCTACATTTTCATGTTTTTACTGTCCAGGAAATCAGGAAGAATGACCACGGCCTTGAACACATCAACAATGGCTCTGTTATGCCTGTTTCCTCTCTGGTCAACTCTAACAAAGCCCAGAAACTGAACAGAAGCTGAGCTGGCTTTCATTGCCACCCCCCCTCCTCCGCCTCCATGTAAAGGGCCCCTCTCCTCCCTTATTGCTTTGTTTCTCATTAATTTCTTCAATTACACCTCTGTGTTTCACAACAAATATATTGGCATCTGTCACCTCTGTCATGTGCTGTGTATTAGCTGCTTTCACGCGTCTGAGCAGAGAGCATGCTGGATACAGGTCTCTGCGGCGGATGGGGATGTGGTTAATAAATATTATTCGCTGCTATTTTCCTAGTGGGTTCCTGCTTTCCTTGATTGTTTTTTACAGTTGGATTGGGAATATTGATTTATTTTCTGTGTCTACAATAATTGTGTACAAGCGTTGGAGGGGAAGCTGTGCACTTGCGTCCTATCAGCTGTAACGCCGTAATTAGATGTAGTAGATTAGGCACAGATTCAGACAGAAAGATTAGCATTTAAACAGGAAAAGTTTGAGAGTCAAAATGGAGACTAATAGAGAAGTTAATCAGAGAGTAACTTACTTCATTGTCCTGATTACGGTGGTTGTTGGGTATGACATTATGTGCTAAATTGCCATTTCAAATGAGTATGAAAATTAGCCCAGCCTTTCTAGCCATGCTTTACTGTTGCTTTATACAGTGTTGGGGCATGGGTTGCATCTTTTTAAAGGTTAAACTCTTTAAAAATAAAGTAGCTTCTAATGGTTTCTTGGGTGGACTCTGAGTGGCTCAGCAGACTAAGATGCTGACACTATGGCCTGAAGATCGCAAGTTCAAATCCAGGGTCATTCTGCTTTGCCATCAACAGCCAGAGCCAGAGAGAGCACAAATAGCCATATTATCTCTGGGTGGGTAGATCCTAGACATAGGCATTCTCACTATCACATTATGTCCAGTTGTAATGCTGGTCAGCACAGGCGTCTGTTGGCTGATGTATCAGAGGTGAGGATCCTGGGGATCCGCTAGGCAGTGTTAGCTTCATTGGTGGCAGTTTGAAAAGACTTTGCATGTCTTGCAATGCTTTCATCACCAAGAGGGGGATCATAGTGAGTGGGTAGATTAATTAGCTCAGCTAAACTTAGAGAAAAGAGGTTTCTTGAGAACAACCATAGAAGAAGCACTTTTGGTTCCATAAAGAACCATGTTTGTAATATAGACAATATAGAAATAATATAATATTATATAATATAATGTAATATAGAAAGTTTAGACAGACAGATTATTCACACTCAAACATCTCTGTTACAAATATGTTTGTTTTTTTGTTTTGTTTTTATCATTCACAGTCTCGTACCACCAAAATTACACCTATTCCCTCTACAATTCTTTCTATATACAGTACACATAAAACACTGAAGTACAACCTTGACCCTGAAGACCTTCTGACTTCCATGTTTTCCTTCATTGTCCACAAGAGAATAGATCAGATAGGAAGTATTTTAATCTACCATGTGTTTTTCCAGGCAGACAATGCTAACTTCCTGGCTTTTGATATGGAACCACCAATGGGATCCACAGGAAGTGACCAGATGACATCCTTTGAAGTGGGCATTCCCTATCTTGGAAAGAAACCAATTGATGAAATAAGAAGTTACGTTAACTAAGGAACAAAAGCCTTTGCAGAGTCTAATCTGGATTCTACATTAGGCAGAGCTAAAGTTTTACAGCATAAGGATCATTGCTACATGCTAGAGCGAGTGTTCAAAGCAGTAGTCGTAGACGCTGAAGATTGTCAGCAGGCGCTTTCGGGAAGTGTCTTGGTTGAGGAGCTTTCAGAGCAGAATGTAGCAATTACCAGAAAGGAAGCGGAGTCTGGTCAGAAGAATTAATGGTTTTGGAGGACAGGCGTCGAGGAATCTTTAGTCTGTTCACTTCAACAGGAGAAACTGTATGTTCAGCAGAACCGCTCGCACATTGTACAGACGGCGTCGGATTTTTAAATGTCTCCTTCGCTATAACGACGTTATTCAGTGGCACGTCATCCGCTGCCAGTGACATTTTCTTTGAAGTCGTAAAGGCTGGCACAGTCATAAAAGAGCTGAGGGTGACTATTTTCACCATGCCCTGTGAATTATACCTCTTATTTAAGGTCTCGATTAACTTGTGTCACTTTTTTTCCCGAACTAATCAATTTTCATGATATGAGCCACATAAAAATCCTGGGAAACCTTAGATTCGCTCTTAAAGAGAGCCAGGCACAGAAAAAGGGGCTTATGGTACTTCCCTGCTCTACCATTTCCCATGTAGGGCCACAGTAAAAATAAAAAGCATGATATGTTTGACTTGGAGGCATCTCAGGTAGTTACGTTCACAGTAAAGGACAAAGGCTTATTGTTGGGGTTCTTAAAACCAATAAAATGCTCAATGTATCTACAATTCAGAGTTGAATGTGAAAATGCATCATTTGTCATGAAATGTGCACCATTCATAGATTTGCCAGATGTAATTCGCTTACAAGAAAAAGGCCTACTTGAGTCCAAGTCATTTATATTCTAGAACAGCTCTCAAATGTTTCTGAGACTGAATAAAAATTATTACAATTATAGAAAAGTCTGTAAGAATTAAAAGACAAACCAATTAACAAGCTGTACAACATGAACGTGCCATGAAAAAAGTACCAAATGAAAGTCTCTGTTATTTTTAAACATTTGATTTTATTGTTTCAGCTTTGTTGTATAGCAGGATTCATGAAAATGCTTCATTTCCATAATGAGCCAATGCAGTGGTGATGTTAAAACAATGGGAAAAATCATAAAACCTTGCACCTTCAAAAGTCTTTTAAAAAAATATAAGCCATTTTATTAGTTTTAGTATATATATATATATATATATATATATATATATATATATATATATATATATATATATATATATATTAGTTAAACGTATGAATTGAATTGAGCTAATTCCTGTAAATGTGGCAAAATTATAAGCTTGTCATCACCTCAGTCTTCTCAAGTCAAGTGTGACCAGTTCAACCATGGCTCCAAAGTGAGTCTAAACTAGTCTCCTCATATCTACTTCTCTCACTCTGTTTCACAAAAGCTCACCGTTGAGGACTTTAAACTGTATAAAGCTGAAGACTTTAAGCCTGAGAAATGGAGCAACTCTGAAATACATCTCTGCGCTAATAAGTCCGTTCTGGTAAAAGTTATGACGTCGTCTGATATGATCAACCATGAAGTACATTACAAAGGTAATGTGACTGTAGGAAACCGCTCCTGAGCAGAGTGTATATTTTCATTATCAAAAACATTGAGCCATTTATCCTGAGAAGTCTGAATAATCATTAATGGGCCGAAATTTATGATGCCGGATTCCCCAACTAATGCGAAAGACTCCAGGTGTTACTAATGGCCCCGCGGAAATGTGCCGGGGTTCGGCACGGCGGCTAAATCGAAGGTAATAGTGGCACACTTAATCTGCTCAGATGAAGAGCAATTTAACTGACACGTTGATTGGATTCCGTAAGAAGTGCTTAATGGTGGACTTAAGGAAGCAGAGTTGAAATGGCAGCGAATGGGGTGACTTAAAAGTCATCTGTTTGGACTCAGAAGTCCATGAAAGCTGTTTTTTATAAATCTCCAATGTCTTTGGGAAGGTAACCTTTAGCTGGTTCTTTCCTTAAGTGCTCATTTTAAGAAGAACAAAAATACTGGTGAATTTAGTGGTGTTTTTTATTCCTTTACTTTTCTTTCCTTTTCCTGACCTCTCCTTGAGGCCGCAAAAAAGTAGATTTCACACTCCACCTTCATGCAATTCATAAATGAAACAATTAGTGAACCATCCATCACTTTTCTACCTTTTAACTGCTCAATATTTGCGTTGCTAATTTTCTCAACCATTCAAAATCCTCAAGCTCACGTATACGTATGGCACATTCGGCAAGTAACTAAATGATAAAGCTTTTGAAAACATGCCAATGGTTTCAGACTCATTGATTTACCCCGTAGATGTAGAATGGGGGGCTATATTGATTCAGACCCCTTGATGATAATGTAACCAGCTTACTTTGTTGTTTATGTTAGTTTGCAAGCCTTTGCTTTAATCAGTGCAGGTCCCCAGCATTAGCCGTAGTGCTGAAAAGCAGGACGGGATTTATTTACTAAATTTTATCGATTGTTTGCCCTGGCCTTGTTTGATTTACAGAACATGGAAGGAGGCTGGGCTTCACACTTGACTTCCCGTGCACTTGACCAAACCAGTCAGCACCATTTCTGAGGTCATGGGTCACGGAAGTACAGCGAACAAATTTGTGCCAATTCAGGAGATATTATGTTTGAATGCAGAATATCCTATGATTCTACTCCTGGGCGTTTTTTTTCCCTCTTCTTCTTTCTTCTTCAAGCAAGTTCACGAATTCCCTGGAGTTTTCCGTAATTGAATTTCTGGCACAAGTTTAAGGCTGCTGAGTTTGTGTGATATCCATTCTGATATGCAAACCTGATATCAGTGTGAATCGTCAAATATGGCATAAAGGCAGTTGGTTGCTTCTCAAGCTAGCGTGTTCCTCAGTCGTAATCTATCCTTCTTCTGTGTGAGCGAAAGTCTGGGGGACAATTTTGGAAAGCCTGGATTAGATGAAAGAGGACACGGCAACATATGGAAGACAGGATCAAACAGCCCAGTGCTCTCCCAGTGCCTGTGTTTGTACTGGGAGAGCACGTATACTGCATATCATTTAGATTGGAGCTCTTTGTAGAGGCAGAGACTGCCAATAACTCCACCCTTATTATACTTCAGCAGAGCAACAAACCTGACTGTACTTCCCTCTGCCTCTAATCCTCAAAGGCAAGCCAGAGACCAAAGGTAATTTTAGATAAAAAACACAAGGCGCCGTAGCACAGCACACATTGTGTGTGTTCATAATACATGTATGTGTTCATTCACATGGAGAAAGAAAGAAAGGGAAATATGCATCATACAGATAAGGCTTTTCCATAATGCCACTTTGGTTGTGCTTGAATTGCAGGATTCTGTTTGAGCAGACGTCCGCGATGCGTGTTCCTCTCGCATTGCTGACAATCTGGTGGTGTACTGTACGGTGCCTCAAGGAGAGTTTTCTCAATGGGTGCAAATGGGGGGAAAAAAGTCACACCTGGCTGAACAGCAAATGAGGCACACCTTTTACATTGGCTCAACCATCGCATAATAATGTGGCATCTCTGGTTCTGAAAAGTGTGCATACTGCACTGTACGTGTCCTCTCTGCTATACTTCCTACTGCGTCCTGTCATGTGCCGGCTATGTCCCTGTGTATGAATGCGCTCTTGTTGCTGAGCCTGGGCATTGCTGGAGGATTTCAGCACTTTTCCGCGGCGTGTTAAGGACGCCCCGCCGCTGTGGCCGGCCGAGCGTGGCCGGATGCCGAAATAAATGGTCCTGGGGCTCACCTGTCGGGAAGAGTGATTCCACGATTCCGTGCGCCGGACTGTTGCGGCTGCTCCGGTGACAGGCGGGCCCATCATGTAGAAGTAATAGGGTCAAGCAGCTGGATGGAGATTTGGCGCACAGTGAGGCCAGAAGGCCTCGGCCCCTCGCCGGCCGCGATGAATGGCCCGATGGAGTCGCCGCGACCTGTTTATTACGCCGTTTTTCTGCTCCGCTGCAATCCAGTAATGATCGCCACGCCGCTTGATTGACAGCCGCCCTCGCCTCTCTCTCCCTCCTGCCGGATCCTTGCTGAAAGTGGGCGATGGTGGGAGAATTGTGCCTGCTGACCCATTGCCGTGCCCTGCCAAGGGTTCAATTTACCTCCCCTGACAGGCAAATGATAAGTTGCAGCCCCTACGAAACCACCTCTACCCCTACTCCCTCCCCCCCTCAGGCTTTCCTCCTCTCCCCTTGCAAAGAAACATGCTAGCAGAGCACGCAGGGTTAAACCCGCGGCCTTTAATTAGTGAAGGAGTTTTACTTCACTGAACAAGTTCAAAAAGCTAATGATGTTTACACACATGCTCTACATGTATAAACAACGCTGATATTTTCAATTAACACAAAACAAGTGCTTCTGCAAATCTACATTTACAACAGCAATTATTGAAAGAAAAAAAGAAAAAGAAAAGGCTCAGAGAGCCCGTTCGATTCGCCGGCCCCCTTTTCCCGCAAGTTCTCGGCAAGGCTTGGCCTATTTCCATGCGAAAAAGGAGCCCGCTTTAATATGCGCCATTTCACAATGCTCGGGGTTAAAGAAAGATCACGCTGCTGTCTGTTACCTTTCCCAGCATGCAGGCTAATGCGAAAAACAACATGCTGTTGGACTTTTGCACTCGGCTCGAGCCTCTGCTTTTTCCATAGCCACGATGCTGTAATTAGCCAACAGTGTTTCACTGCAGATTGTTCAGCGCTCCGAAAAAGCCTCTCCGAACAGCACGTAGCTGCAACCCCATGTTTGGCAGAAGGTATGGGAAGCTATAATGGTTCATGGGAAATCGACAGTGAGCGAACAGCGTGGAAGCGCATAGCATTTCCAGATGGACTTCAAATAAAGTGTATTTAAATGCAAGATGTTTTTAAAATAGACCATGACTTACTGGAGAGGTTGATGGGGTCTGGCTATAACTCAAGGTGCACAGTCATTAGAAAAAGAAATCCCACTACTCCGAAGTGTGTGTGTGTGTTGGCCTCGCATGGTACCGTTCCAAGGTTTTGTCTTACACATTGTTCTCTGCCAGGATTTTAATATTCAGGCTACCCTGTACTTTCCTGCAAATGAGATTGACAAGTATGGGTCAGGCTGTTTTATGCTTTAAGGAAGTGCTAAAAGATATTGGAATACTGGAGTTAATATGTGCTGAACCATAACAGCCACATATGCGTACACATAAAACCGCCTCACATCAAGCAGCTGGTCGAGACATTAGTCAATTAGAGAGTCTGGCTATGTAAATGTGACACTAAAACCATAATGTTTTAGATAAACCAAGTGGAGTTGTTCACCAGATGTTGAAATTAGGTGAAGTACAGGCTACGCAGCCTGCAGCGAGAATAAATACTATACTGACAAAAAGGAAATTCAATACCCTCCTCACTGATTTCAATATGCAGAAAGTCCAATTACAGTTTATGAATAAACATATTAATACAAAAGCACACTGTGATCAGGAATGGGAGCTTTAAATCTGGACTTAGACGTTGGGATGCTCCAAAATCCAGATCCAGAATGTATCAGTATGAGCTAGGGAAGCGCTCTACAGTTGGGATCAAATTTCAGTCATTCTTGGCTACGTTCCTGTCGTGAAGGGTTTGAATGGTGGATGTCATGCTCTCTTCTGTGGAACATTTAACAGCGCTTAGTAGTCCTATATAGAATATGATTGGTAAGGACATTTTCAGGATACATGTCATTTTGGTTTTCTGAGGCGTCTATCAAAAAATAAATAAATAAATAAATAATCAAAACCAATAAAAAAGTACTATTGTTTTTAAACCTATGAAATCAGTCATTTTTATTATCACTATTTTACTGTTCTGTTATAAAAGAAATGTAGTTGTATTTGTAAAAGTAACACTGTTTTTCATCAAGAGAAGACAAATCTAACAGTCATTATAATTATAGCAATAAAATACATAAGAACATGTATAAGAATGTATATGTATATTATGTGACATGTATATTAGCACCAATGGCACCAAAGAAACCTAGAATCTAGAGTGGCTACATCAGTCAAGGGGTGTAAATATTGTTTTGACAAGAACCAAACTCTGACGTTCTAGACAACTGGGTCAGAACATCTCTGAAACATCAGGCAGGTCTTGTTGAGTTTTCCCAGCATACATGGTCATTCCTTACCAAAAGTGAGCAATGAAAGGACAACCGATGAACCAGTGACAGGGTCATGGACACCTAAGGCTCATTAATTTGACCCATGGAGGTCCTACCTCAAAAATGATGGAACATGCTGTTAAGGATCTGCTGCTAACGCCTTGGTGCCAGACACCACAGCACGCCTTCAGAGATCTTGTGGAGTCCATGCCTCGAAGGGTCAGAGCTGTTGTGGTGGCACAAGTGGCACCTACTCAAAATTAGGCGGATGGTCCTAATGTTATGGGTGATTGTGGAGGTCAAATTATGGTTGCACATGTAAGAAACAAGAGGTTCTTCAATGGTTTAGTAAAGGTTATGTGGTTCTGTGTCCAGTATATCTTAGTTCTTCTTAGAGAACTAAGTTCAAAGACAAAGTGACCTGCTACATAGCACACAGGATGTCCAAATGTATGTGGACAGCCCTTCTAATAAATGCATTCAGCTACTTAAAGTTGCACCCATTGCTGACACAGATGTGGAACTGCACATACACAGCTTGTCTAGTACCTGTAGAAAAGTATTGGCAATGGAATAGGACTTAGAATCTGGAGCAGATAAACATGAACCTATTGGCACCATGCTGCCTAATACCAGACATGGGCTAGAGGGGTATAAAGCCCCCCAGTATTGAGCTGAGGAAGAGTGGATCTGTGTTTTCTGGAATGTTGATGCTTGGGAGTTGGGGGGTGAGGTAAAAAATCTGGTGGTGAGGTATATTTTGGGGATGAGGTGGAATTTGAAATCTTATTGATGTAGTGTGGTTGGTTTTCATGGTTGGGGCATTGAATCCTACTCTGCCACAAGATTGGTGATTGGTTGCCAATCACTGCTGTGATCATATTGTAACTATATAAAAGTGTTTAACCACAAATGTGAGAAAAGAAATGATAAAATAATGAATAAAATACTTAATTAATATAAAAGTATTTAGCATGTAGATTCACGTTAGTGAGAGCAGCTACTTAGTTTGTCTGGTGGCTCGAAAACTAAACACAGTAAGAGTTTCTTGACCTCTGTCAAAGGAAATGAAGGAAGAAAGACCAGCAACTGGAAAAGGCTAGATTTAGCTCCATGCAGTAGCATGGGCTTTTGTGTCAGTGTATGCAAGCAGTCTTGAAGATGATGGTTCTCCACGTTGTCCGATTCCTTTCCACGTCCAGAGCAGCCTGGTCAAAGCAGAATTAAGTATTTATCTTCTGACAGTGTCTCAGGATGAGGGTGCTCATTTCTAATGATGTGCCGTGTTAGCTGAGAAAGACATTGAGAGATTTACTAAAGTAAAAGGGTGTCTAGGTTCCTCAGTGGTTCTTGGCTTGGGTGGACAGCTTGGACAAGGCTTTGATTCCCTGGCCAGGCAAGCACACCATGTTTTAGGAAAGACTAGCATGATTCCCACATTAGTCAGATAAATGCTCTAAATGGGAATGTTACCTAAACTGTAAAAACGTTCTTTAAAAAAAGCTTTACCTAAAAGAACCATCTACTGATCCCTGTTCTCCTGGGAAGCAAAAGTGGTCCTGTGACATTGTTTTAAACCATGTTGGCAACTTACACTTTAATAATGCGCTCTTCAAAGTAAAGTCCTACAAAAGGTTCTATAAAATGAACCAAATTTGAGCTCATAAAGAACCATGTTTGTAATAGAAAGATGTGAGCATAAACAACCTTGAAATTAAGAGATGGTCCTCAGATATTGACAAAAACCATTTAAATTAAATGAAGTATTTTCAGGACACATCTCTATTTATTTATTGATTTATTTATTTATTGGGATAAATTATCTATTATTATTCCATTATTACACACATCGGACATTTTAACATGGTTCTTTATGGAAATATAACTGGTTCCTCCATGGGATTGTTCAAAGAATCATGTAGGAGAGAGAGTTTTTTAGAACTTTAAAAGATTCTTCTCCCTCACATCTCTATAACAAACAAGGTTCTTTTAGCAATGCCATGGAGCAACCACTTTTAGTTCCAGGAGAACCATGTTTATATCAGAGATGGTTAAAGGTCTAAAAACCACTTGTCTTAAAGCCACTTGACTTAAAGCATCTTTACTAATATGATAGGTTCTTCAGCCTCACACACACACACACACACACACACACACACACCTTTATTACATTGGTTCTTCTGTAAAATCACTCAAAGACCCTTTTGCAGTACCTTTGCCTGTATTTTTGGAGTGTGCGGACATGCATAGACTAAGCTGGAGTACGAAAGTGCTCAGAACGAGTCGCTTTGAATAACTGAATGATTCCAAGAAACACACACACACACACACATCATCTCACAGCCCACAGTGTTTTAATGTGTGCATGAACAGACACAGTGACTTCCACACACTCAGACAAGCCCACGCACCGGCAAGAAAGCATAAGATCATTTCATAATTAATTCAAAGCAGTTCTGCACTCAGAGTGGTTTTGTGGCGGCGTCTCGCCACTGTGTTCTGCCTGTGTACAAACCAGTGAACATTTGCTCTCATGTCCGTGAGTTTAGACTCCTATTTCAATTAGAAAAGCAAAGGCGCTTCGCACTTTGTTAAAGCGCTAAAGCTTAGTCGACTGGATCAGGCCCCCCGTCCTGCTCGTACTGAAGTGCATGAAGACTTAATGTAAGGAAGGGAAATCTGGTTAGGTGCCAACACACACACACACACACACACACACACACACATACACTCACATGTGCACTCACCTTCAATAATAGTAACGAGCTAATTAATCTGAGTGAGGGTTCTTGCCGTTCTCCAGTTGCTCATTTAAAGTGGAAGGTACTAATGAATGACAGACAGGAAACACACACATCCATGGTTCCTTTTTTCTGGATTTGTGACGTCTGCTGATACTAAGATTCACTTATGCATTCAAATATTTTAAGTTGCATCCATTGCTGACACAGATGTGCACAGATGTGCAAATGCACACACACAGAGCTTGTCTAGACCCTGTAGAGAAGCATTGCCAATAGAACAGGACTCTCTGGAGCAGATACAAATGAGCCTCTTGGTGCCATACCTAATGGGCGTGGACTATAGAGGGGGTATAAAGCCCCCCAGTATTGAGCTGTGGAGCAGTGGAAGAACTGTGCTCTCTGGAATGATGGTGGTGGTGCTCCGTCCAGTATTTTTGGGACGAGTTGGAATGTTAAGGATAAGGTGGGGTGGTGATCACCCAGCAACATACTAATGCCTTCGTTACTGCATGCAATCAAATCCTCAGAGCAATGCTCCTTCAAAATCTAGTAGAAAGTCTTCTGCTTTGGACGGTAGAGTTACAGTTACTCCAAAAAAGCAGGATATGCTCTTGATTTCAGAAGAAGCAATGAATAAGCAGGTGTCCCAATACTTATGTCAATATAGTGTATTTTGTACTTTAACAGTGCTATAATGGGCTGGTGTCCGGTACTGTCCAGGGGACATTGCTGTGATGTGAACAATGTTTCCATGCCAATGAGGATCAACAATCTTCACTGTATGGTATGACTTTCTACTAGATTTTGGAGCATTGCTGTGAGATTTGATTGCATTCAGTGACAAGGGTCATTAGTAAGGTCATGATGTTTGATGATCACCGCCCTACCTCATCCCCAACTCATCCCAAAAGTATCCAATGGAGCATCACCATCATTTCAATGCTGGGGGTCTTTATACCCCTCTATTAGCCCACATCTGGTATTAGGCAGCATGGTACCAATAGGGTCATGTTTATTTATCTGCTCCAGAGAGTCCTATTCTATTGGCAGTACTTCTCTACAGGGACTAGACAAGCTGGGAGTGTGTGTGTGTGTGCATTTGCACATCTGTGTCGACTTAAAGTAGGTGAATGCATCCATAAGAAAGCGTGTCCACAAATATTTGGACATACAGTGTGTATTTCTTGTCTAGAGCGGCTCCAAGTAGGACTTAGCTGTATTTTTGAGAGTATAGAGAGACATTTGAATATAATGGAGTAAGAGGGGGAGAGAGAGAGAGTCCTTGAGGCCCATGCAAATATCTTTCATGTCTTCAGTGCCAGGCTGCATTCGTTCTCTCCTTATTCCATGGAAATATCTCTGTGCATCCATCACCACAACAGGTTCACATTCTCGCCCTGTTGCAGAGGGCTGTCACAGGCTGCCAAATTCAGGCTGTTTACCTTCTCCGTGTGAGGGTAACATTGTAAAGATAAGTTAGCGTATCCATGTTCTGTGTTCCACCTTTCTCTAATACCTACAAAATAACCCCGTGGGGTATACTGTGGCACAAAGTTGTTTTGCCTGTACAAAAGCAAAGCTGTCCCCGAGGGCTCCTCGCCGTGGCAGCGTCTGTCTTCCGCCTCCCGGGACCGACTCCCAATCATCAGGGGTCTCCAACTCGACAGCCAATCACAGGCATGCTATTAGTAAGCGGCACCTCTCTCTCTCGCACACTCTCTTTTTCTCTCTCTCTCTCCTTTCTCATTCAAGAGGAAGGCTGACAGTGATTGTCAGTTAAATCATGAATTGTTTCCTTTTTTTAAGTCTCTGCTATTTTACCGCAAATTCTGAGCTTTAAATTACAGTAAATATATATATATATAAGCTTGAATAAATTAGTGAGGTCACACCTTTATGTGTCACAGTGTTAATATTTTAAACTGCAAGAGTCTGAATGTGTTTCCACACTTCAAATGATATTTTACACCATTTCAAAATCTAGCTGACCTTTTACATTGTATGAACGATTATTAGCAGTGCTGCGAAATGATCTGGACTGAAATCGTGTAACTCGTGTGACTTTATTTCACATCATTTTGGATAATACAGTGTGCACAGTGTAAACAAAAACAACTGCCAGATTAAAAGAATATCAAAATGTGAAAAAAAATAGCATTTAAATAGCATTTTGTTATATTTGCCATTATCTGGGTTTTTTTTAGCCTTGAAATAACTAACAACAGACCTTAAATAAATAATAAAAAGAAAAGTTATGACTAGTGTAAAGAAATAACCCACATTCTATATCAATTTCTAGGTAAATATTAAAATTCAAGGAAATTTATAACCATTAAAAGTAGGAAAAATGGGTAAGCATAAGAATCTGATCCACTTTAACAAGGGCTAAATTGTGATAGTTAGGCAACTGCAAAACATTGGGCATATATATATATATATATATATATATATATATATATATGTGTGTGTGTGTGTGTGTGTGTGTGTATATATATATATATATATATATATATATATATATATGTGTGTATATATATATATATATATGTGTGTGTGTGTGTGTGTGTATATATATATATATATATATATATATGTGTGTGTGTGTGTGTATATATATATATATAGTAGTGCTCTCAGACTTTGGGATCTGACTGTTCAAAGGATTGTCCATGAAACTGAAAGTTCATTCAAGCCTATTTGGGATGAGTGCAATCAGCACTCATGAGAGCACTCTCCATCTCTCTTCAACACTTGCTGCAAGCTTATAACGCATCTCTTTCCTTCTCTCTCTCTCTCTCTCTCTCTCTCTCTCTCTCTCTCTCTCTCTCTCTCTCTCTCACACACACAGACCCCCGGGCCTAGCCCCCCACTTCATCACCCTCTCTGGCAGATCACTATGAGAGGTTATTAATAATTTTGTCTGTGTGCTACAGATGTTGCACAAATGAACGAGGCTTCACTGTGGTCTCACGACACCGGGGCGCCTCAGGTGCTGAGTGCAGACCCAAATCTGTCTCCCTCCTCCTACCTCATCCCTCCATCAGCAAACCAGGAAAAGCAAAGGAGCGAGGAGTGCGGCCAAACACGCCCCCTCCTCATCTCTACCTACACTGTGAGAGAGAGAGAGAGAGAGAGGGGAGAGAGAGAGAGGCATGTTGCAGAGTGACGGCAATATGTAGTCTGGTCTCGGGAGGAAAAACTTGTAAATGATACTAAATTGTGAGATGTCAAAACTGTAAACATGATAGAAACCCCTGTCCCTCCCTCACCCTATACGTTTCAGTAAATCTGGAGAAACTTGGCCCATTTGTGAAGGGAATCAAAACGTCGGTACCTTGATTATCAGCTTAGGTCGGTTCAATTCAGCATTGCTTTGATTTCTTGTTTGATTGCATTTAAACTGGGTCGACTCACAATGGTTTCCCACTGAGTAACACAATGTATAGCCAATTCTAATACAAGTGAAATCCTTCAGCCACATTTTACCACACTTGAGGGTGTGTTTCTTGGTGTGTGTGTGTGTGTGTGTGTGGCCATGAATTTATCTCAAGTCAAGTCAAGAGGCTTTTATTGTCCGTTCATCGTACAGCGACACAGCTGAGCGAAATGACGTTCCTCCAGGATCATCATGGTGCAACAGGGAACAGATACACACACGTGCAAACATGGAATCAGAACAATCTAGTAAATACCATAAATCCATTATTAGACATCAGTAAACACAGTAAACAGGCAGGACAGTGCAGCGCCGGCACAGCACTCAGTACTGAATGTGTGTGGTGCGGATAAGGTGCAGAGGCATGTAAGGTGCTACGACATATAGGTAAACACAGTCAGCCTATACAGATGTGAACACAGCAGTTACTGAGGTAGTGGAGGACCATTCCTTTAACTGTTATGTGGGTGTCAGATATGTTAATGCTGTTTAGTGAGCTCAATAAAATCTCAATAAAAAATAAAAAAAACAGTAAGACCCCAGGGAAATGCAGCATTTATTACGACAAAAGCCTGAGAAGTCTCGGTGGTTTCTGTAGTAGAGGCTAGATGTTGGATCATGTTGATTAGCAGCATGGAATTGATGTATTTTATGTTAACCCCTGAAACAGCCTATGGTGTGTAATAAGCCTTTCTGCATTAAGGGGTGACTCTGGGAACTCTGACTGTCAAACTGACATCACATTTATTTGATTTATTTAATTATATAACTTACTTTTTGTATGGTGATTGTGTATTGGTTTGTTTGTTTGTTTGTTTGTTTGTTTGTTTGTTTGTTTCCCAATCAGACCCAACAATATTTTCCACTTAATTTTCTTAAATTAGTTCTTGAGGAAAGTCTTTACAAAAATTGATGTGGATTCATGATTTCAGTACACAATTGTTCACAGCTCTACCCTTGATGGATGATGATGGATCCCATGGTCCTTATAAATTAATCAAATATCAAATCAGAAAATGAGTGAATGTTAGAATCTTTCTTAAAGCGTGGAGGAAAATTTGGTAAAAAAAAAAAAATCACGTGGACTCCACCCACACCATACTAAACCCCACCCACCCTTTAAAAAATATTCTAATAAGAATTGAAATAAATATTGTTAGCTGTTACAATAAAAAAAAAATAATAAATAATAATAATAATAATAATAATAATAATAATAATAATAACAATTCTTCTTCTTCTATTATTATTATTATTATTATTATTATTATTATTATTATTTTACAGTTTTTGAATGAAAGTCTTATGTTTTTTTATTAGTTGATTATTATTACTTCCATCATTAATTTATATTATATTATTGCTCAGATCTAATGTTTGTGTGCTTTGGCAACATTGTTGTGAAGACCGTCACGCCAATAAAGCCAAACTGAATTGAAGTGAAATTGAGTTAGATTAGATTTAAAGTGATTTTGCATGATAGACTTATATATTTTTTGCACATTATATATTACATAACTATAGCAATTATATAATTAATTATATGTAATTATGTAATTAAGTATTCAACAGCACAACAAAATAGCAGTGTTTTAAGGTTTAAAGCAGAGCATCTGAGTAGTTTCATGGCAGGATATTGAGGATATTGACGCTGACAGTTCTGGCCTTCTTGGTGAGATAAAGAGAGGTAGTGGGATAAAGAGCATTCAAACAGGTATGACTGATGCGCGTTAGAAAGAGAGCAGCTGTGAAAAAAGCTGTGGAAAGGCATAAACTATGACTTTTCCATGATGTGTGGGCGTCTGAGAGAGCGTGTGCGTTAGCACCGAGTGAACTTGGCCGGGGCTGAGGAGCTTGTGAGTGGCGGCTGCTGTCCACAGCCTCATGTTTCACACTGACCTCCACTTCCTGTGCCGGGAGCAAAGGCCGTGAGTGGCAGCTTCGGCAAAATCCCCTTCCTGAAGACCGGAGTTATGAAGAGGTGCTGCCGTGTTAAACATCTGCTCCATCCATTACTGAGAGAGAGAGAGAGGGAGAGAGAGAGAGAGAGAGAGAGAGAGAGAGAGAGAGAGAGAGAGAGAGAGAGAGAGGGGGAGAAAAAGAGGGAGACATCGATAAATCTCAGGCCTCTGGTGGGGAGACATTTTCCAAAGCACTCCTCCTCCACCTTCTTCTATCTCTTTTTTCCCCTCCCTCACAACCTCCCTTCATCCTTGAGAGCAGGTTGGAGAAATACACTGTTGATGAGTGGACTGAGAATAGCAAGGTCAGCTTTATGCACTGCATCCAGACACTGGATGATAATATAGCATCAAACAAACCTTTAAGCATGTCAGAACTTCAACCGTGTACACTCCTAAATAGCTCCTGATTTGGACCCATGGTTCTGGAAAACCCCAGAATTGGTGTCAAACCTTGATGTGGAGCTTCTTTAGGCTCATTAAAAATATATTCTTTTAAGAAGCATCTTTTGAAAGGTTCTTTAGGGCAGCAGCAAACTAATTCTCATGGTCCACCACACTTTTCTCAACCTCAACTCCCAACTCCCAGAGTTGAGTGACTACTGTGATGTCCACTTTATCTCCAAAGGGTTGTACACACCTGATTATGCAATTTGAAGAGTATTTTATATATTTTTAGAAAGTGTCAATGAGTATTCAGGCATGCCAGCATTTGCAAGTTCAGGTACTGATGTTGGATGATTGTTCATAGTGTATCCTAAAGGTACCTAGTCAAGCTTCATCATACCATAGAATGTAGTTCCACTGCTCCACAGGGCTTTATACCCCTCTATAATGCTTAGCACTGGGCATGATGACTTAGGCTACTCACCTGCAGCTCCTCCAGTGAATCCCATTTTATTGGCAGTGCTTTTCTATGGAGATAACCAAGCTGTGCCTGTGCAATTAAACACCTGAGGTAGAAGGGGTGTCCCTAAACTTTTAGACATATAGTGTAGAAAGGCCTCAATCTAATGTGGCCATCCATCCTGGAGATGACATTAATAGTCCAGAGGATGATGTTTAATCAGTTTTGGGAAGCTTTTGAGATGATTAGGTCTGCATAAACTCCACACTGTAAAATTAATATTACAGTAATGAAAGCTTGAACACAAAACTGTTTGATTGAACTGTTGCCTGAGACTAAGCTAAACGAGGAATTCAAACGACCTGCACTTTCTTATACATGCAAACTGATGACTTGTTGATATCTGGGCTCCCAGCACAGGGAAATATGGCCTGTCCGGAGAGCCCTGAGGACCTGCACTCTTAAAAGTACTACTGTAAGACTGTAAGACATTCTGTGCCACTAGAAGCTCCAGATTTCATTAGTACAGATGCAGGTTCCAGAATCCAGTAATAAGGAAGAAGAGCTGTTCATTCTGAAGAAAGAAAGTCGTGAGATCTTGTCGATGAGCTAGTCTGAAGAACAGAGCTCGGTTCCTCCAGGTTTCTCCTGGACGCCCCCCAGTCCAGCCAGCACAGCGTGGAGGATGTGTTCAACTCCATCAGCAGCAGCAGCAGCAGCAGCAGCAGTTCACCTGATTTACCATCATTAAGCCCTGATTTACCACCAAACCAGGTGTTGATCTGAGGAGAACTCTAAATAATACTAGACTCCATGAGAAAGGAGAACTTTGGAGATGTTCTAATGATGAACACAGTGATGGAGAACCTCCACCACTTTCTGTAGGAGTGTCATTATTAGTGTTTATTCTATATCAGTGTTTTACTAAGCAAATAAACACTTACTGTCCAGATACTGTAAATATTTTGCACTACTATAGTATTATTATTATTATTATTGTTGGTGTCAAACAAAAACCTTGTATGTCTAAAATGGCAAATTGAGAAAGAAAACACTTCATCTCTTAACTTTCAATGAAAGTTAATGGAAAAATATTTCATTCCATGTCATTTTGGAGCATTTCTATTGGTCCATTCATCATGGCATTCTGACACAAATGTAAACAGCAACTGTCTCTGAAACATTTTCAGTATTCTCAATATATTTGAGAAGTCCTACTTCTAGGAAACCAGCAGTTGTTCTCTTATGCCATTGCTTCAAAGAACACTTTCTTGGCAGCTAGCAAGTAGAGATGGTGTGACATTTTTCCTCTAATGTTTAAAAGCCCTAATAAGCACTGAAAGCATTTCACCACAGGTCTCATATCGCATTTATAACACCAACATTTCCACTACAGTCTTAATAAATCTGAAAGTATCACCTGTGCTGCTATATGCCTTACTGTTCAGATTACAACTGGGCCAACATGCACTGTTCCAGCCCGTGCTTTGACTATTTGCTTCCACCGAAATGACCATAATCTAACACAGCATGGTTCATACCTCAGTATATCATTAGAACTGGTAGCTATCCCATGCAAAAGTCCTACAGATGGTCCTGCATATGCCATATCATAACGAAGCATGTGCCCATGCTCGTCTGAAGGATAGCACTTGTCTAAGATTGCAATGAACTTTGTTAATTGTGTCCTGACTGCTGGATTGACTCATTATTTAAACATGTTTCCGCTCCGTCAGCGGAGACAGTAATGTATTGAAAGCACGGGATGCTATGATAAGACAGACGTGCCAACTAAAAGAGATAAAGTATAAGATTTGTTGAATATTTCATATTAACTAGATAATTCATTTACAAAAGCGCATTCATTTTCCTCCCTCATAATGGCACGCTCATCTAAAATGGAGACTGTAAGTTCAAACTTCTAAAAAATTCACATATTTGCATCAATTTTTAAAAGGGGTTTATATCTAATGAATTTAGATTTAATTTGGCATGGCATAAAATCCATTTGTACCGCTTTTAATTAAGAATGCAGTCCATGCAATTAGAATTATGAGTAGAGCCTTCATCAGAAGGTCCTGAGAGAACCGCAGTCGAAAAAATTATGTTAATGCTTTACACTGAAAACACTTTGCATGAAGCAGATCTCTTTCTTTCTCTCTCTCTTGCTCTCTCTTTCTCTCGCTCTTTGTCGCTTCTCCGGTCGAGAGGATGGTCCTCTAAAAGCCCCGTCTTTAAGCCGCTTTTCAGACGCAGCGCTGGAAGCTTGTTTATTCTTTTGTTTACGCGAGCTTGAGCACATGGAGCATATGCCAGCTGTGCTTATGGCTGCAGGTTTAGAGAGTGATGATAATGTGGCTTCGAGTGTTGCTCTACAAAATGCAGCAACACTGCAGCAGGGTGTGGCGCTCTTTATAAATTACTGAACATGAGGTTGAGGCTGTAAGTTTTTAGGTTCATTATAAATCTTTAAGCACCGGGAGTGAGCACGAGCAATGACAGTGCAGTTAGTGGTATTGTGGCCTGAGCCGCTTGTTTCTGGCATTTTCATTTGATGTCCAGATTGGATCGTGAAGTTACTTTTGAATAACTAATATGATATTTAGGGTATTCAGGAACTTGCATGTAGTTGCTGTCTTGCAAAAAAAAAATTATCTCTGAAATGGTAGCTTAGAAGAGAAGGAGAAGACTTTTGATGGGATTTTATTTTATTCCAAATCATTTTGGAGCATTTCTATTGGTCCAATCATCATGGAATATATGTGATTCAGTGTAAAGAACAACTTCCAGATGTCAAAAATTGAAAAACAGGCAAACATGGAGGTGCTTCAGTCTTTAGTAGATGGGCTAGATGGGGCAGTGTTTGGAAAAGACAACACTGTGTGAAAGCCTTGTTTAAAACACTGTATAACATACAGAACAAATTAAATATACAAACCAGCCATCACATCAGCCATAACATTAAAGCCACTCTAAGTGGCTCAGAAGACTAAGGTGCTATAGATACTTTTGCCTGAGGATTGCGAGTTCCAATCCGAAGTCATGCTGCTTTGCCATCTGCAGCCAGAGCTAGAGAGAGCACAAGTGGCTATGCTTTCTCTAGCGCTCTCTCCCCTTCACTCCCATTGTTACTTCAATAAGCCATGGGTGGCATAACTTAGTAGGTCTACTTAGTAGGTACTGATCACTGATCACTGCATACCAGGAACACCCTACAAGTTCTGCCTTCAAGTCCTGAAAGTTGTGAGGGGGGACTTCAATGGATTGCTTCTAAAAGCCATGGGTGCCATGACCCCCTGCTTAGTAGGTAATGACCACTGCATACTGGGAACACCCCCATAAGATCTGCCTGATGTTGTGGAGGTGTTCTGACCCAGTCATCTAGAATTGGACTCCAAAAGGTATCAGGCACTAAGATGTTAGCAACAGATCTTTCATGTCCTGAAAGTTGTGAGGGGGGACTTCAATGGATTGCTTCTAAAAGCCATGGGTGCCATTTCCCCCTGCTTAGTAGGTAATGACCACTGCATACTGGGAACAACCCCACAAGATCTGCCTGATGTTGTGGAGATGTTCTGACCCAGTCATCTAGAATTGGACTCCAAAAGGTATCAGGCACTAAGATGTTAGCAACAGATCTTTCATGTCCTGAAAGTTGTGAGGTGGGACTTCAATGGATTGCTTCTAAAAGCCATGGGTGCCATAACCCCCTGCTTAGTAGGTACTGACCACTGCATACTGGGAACACCCCACAAGATCTGCCTGATGTTTTAGAGATCTGTCTGATGTTTTGGAGGTGTTCTGACCCAGTCATCTGGCCATCCCAATTTGGTTCTTGTCAAAGTGTCTCAGATTCTTGCAATTCTTTTTTGCTTGCAATACATCAACTGTTCCATCCCTTGCTGATGGAAACTATATGCTAACTCTTGACAGGTGCCATTGTAGCTAGACAATCAGATTTATTCACTGTAACATTCAACAGAATTTGCTGTGGGTCAGTAGAGTTCTTGATATCCTGGTTAGAAGGTTGGGTGCTGATCTCTGTGAACAGACACTGTGGATTTCTTCAGTTCCAGTAGCAGCTCACCTGATTGTTGGATGGACACTGTAAATACTTGCCTTCTTTAAGGTGAACTTCTGAAGTTCTGAAGCAAAACACACATCAAATCACGTTTTTTGGGTTTTTTTTGGAACGAGTCCTAAAAATGTGGATCTGGATTTCAGTTGATGTGTGAACGTTGCTGAAGTGTGTTTACTGTAAAAAAAAAAAAAAAAAAAAAGACCCAACCCAAGAGTCCCAACCTCATCCGATATGCAGTGACTGCAACTTTTTTCTCTTCTCGTAACCAGGACTTCTTCTGTACTCTCTGTTAGAAGAAGTAGTCAGACTACTACCACTATGCTTGTACTTTGGAAGTCTGTAGCTCTTTAAAATGTACCATTTCTCAAAGATTTTAAGATGCTTTCATATGTTTATTTACAGTGGAGAGCAGCCTAATTCTGCTGTGTTTGTGTTTTCCTTTGGGGTTTTTCAAAATCACTCTAGCAAATAACTTCAGCATGAGTTTCTGTTGGATGCTGTCCCACCTAATGTAGCCATGATGGACCTGATATCTGACATGTCCATGTAATACAATGGACTGTTTTTCTACACAACACCCAAACATTTTGCTACAAATGAAATACATCATAGTAGTCAAGATGATTGATCTTGGCATGTTTGATGTGGTTATTGCAAATAAATAAATACAAATGTTTAGAGAAACTGTAATGAATCAAATTAAGGTTTGGCATTGAGCACATGGTCATTTGTCTCAGTGGTTCATAGGATAGTCCTCAGCCTCCAGCATTACTCTAATGATCTCCACACATTCATCTAGACCAGGAGAGGGCAATTCTGGTCCTGTAGGTCCAAATTTGTGCCTTTTTGAGCTGCTCAAGCACACCTGATTCCCCTCACCTGATAATTGCCAGGTTTAATAGGTCTGTTAAAGCAGGGAAATCAGCAAACTGTGCTGGACTCCAGCCTTCATTGCCCACCCCTAATCTTGACAATTCTAAAAATTTGCTTTTGTCCAATAAATGAATTTATTAGATGCAAACAAGTCTATTATCCATTGCGTTAAGCTAGCTGTAATGCATTGCCATCTTGATATTTCATATTGCTGTGCACTCTTAAATCCAAATACAAGGGTTCTTTGAGTGATGCCATAGAAGAACCAATTATGGTTCCATAAGGAATCATGTTCCTTCCTAAGTGTGAACATTTAAATGGATAAAGAACCTTTACCTCAATTGAAAGTTCTTCAAACCTTTAAAAGGTGACACATCTCATCATTTTACAAATAGGGTTCTTCATGCAACCAAAAAGTGGTTCAAAGAACCCTTCAAAGCACCTTCGTCTTTAAGAGTTCGCTCTTTTAGTATGGAATGTTCTCGACTGTCTATGGAATACCATATGCTGAAGTGTGGCTGGAACATTCATAAGAGGTTGTGGAAGAACACCTAGCCCTGATGAAGCACTTTCTCCATCCTGCAAAGCTCATCTCTACCGTAGAGTAGCCTAATCCTCTCAGCATGACAACAGACCAT
Source organism: Salminus brasiliensis (assembly GCF_030463535.1). NCBI lineage: Eukaryota > Metazoa > Chordata > Actinopteri > Characiformes > Bryconidae > Salminus > Salminus brasiliensis. The sequence goes on along the minus strand of NC_132899.1, from coordinate 5,706,754 downwards.
TTTCCCTCCATTTCGCCACCGCGCTGTAGGTGGTTTCCAACTTTTGAGTCATTGCGTTAATGGGAATGGCATCTGGATCTCCTTTCTCTTTTCTGGCTCAGTTTCTACACCCACGCTAAACCAAAGCCCAGGAACACAGGAACAGTCTTCCTATTTCCATTAATGTAGCTTTAACCTCCACACACACACACATACACACACCGAGAGAGAGTTTCGAGACCTCAATATCCCTCTCCTAAACACATGCTGTGGTGTCTTTCCTTCAGTTTCCTTCAGAAGCAATGCTCAGTGCGTGTCTGGCACTGATGGAATAAACAGGTTCACTCTGAAAAACATGGTTTTCATTGGCAACATTGGGCAAATAAATAAGTCCAAATTCAAACAGGCATTGAGTTGCTGCAATAAAAAGTTATTAGAGTGCCCTCTTGCGCACTCCTTTGGTATATAAGCATGAGTCCTAATTCATGGAAACTACTTGCTTCTTGAAAATGCGTCGAACACGTCCGATGAGATGCGTCGGCTTCTTTACAATACAGCGCATTAAAGCCTTCTGCATGTTGCAACACTTCATTTAATCATCGTGTCTGGCCGTGAGCCTGATAAGAAACAAATAAATGCTCTGAACGTGTCAGCTCTTCATCTGGAGCTTTTCGCAGTGGAATACTCGTGTAGCCCCCCCGGATGTATCTCAGATGACATCATGGAGAAAGCTCCTGGGTAACATTAAGCAGATATTAAAGCTGACCTAGCTTAGCTGCAGCACAATAATCCATGTGATTCCACTTTGCATTCAGTGAACGCAGCCCTCTATTTACTCAGGTTCACAACTGACTGACATGTAATTCCTTCTCTTTAATCAGCAAGTAACCACTGTAGCGGCGTGTCCGCATTTGTTTTAATGGGTTTAATTGTAAATTGGAGAGAAATTGAACATGTTACATTCCTTTATGAACCAGAACAAAAAAAAGGTTCCTAAAAAAAAAAAAGGTTCCTAAATGGTTTTTACTTTGGATGCAAGGTTTCTGGTGGAATTCTGGACAATTAATTTGTAAGGTTCCTTTTAGGGTCTTATATTAACCCCTTAACACAGAAAGGCTTATTACACTAAGGTGTATTACTCAGTAACTACAAGGACTTCCGTCCAAATTGATGTGGCTATTCTTTGGTCATAAACGTGATGTAGCCATAGGCTTTTTAAGGGGTTAAAAAGGTTATTTCGGGAGACAAAACTGGCTTTCCCACGGTATCCATGGTATTCCACTACAGAAAAACAACCCTTGCCTTTAATGACTGAGTAATTACACATTAACATTCCCTGTAATAACAGTGCATGTACTTGTAATTGTATTACGATATTACAATGTTTTAGCTCTATTAAATTAGCACAGCTTGAGTAATTCTACATGTGTATTAACTTCAGTTTTGACACATGAAAGTCAAAAAAGAGAACACTGGGGACACACGGGTATTTACAGTATTTAGGATGTGGTGGCTGGAGGGTGTCAAGTAGGCCTTGATTTTAGGCTGAACTAGAAAGAGATGATTTGTTCATATAGGCTATCAAGGCTATTTATTAATCTTGCTAAATGAATAAATATGTGTGTGTATTAATGTTAATTTGCATACTGTAGCTGCATGGTTTGAGAGGTATTGAGATGTCCTACAACTTAGATCTACTTGAAACCCTCCATTCACAACATCCTAACTACAGTGTATCCCAGTGTCCTCTTTTAAACATTCACATTCAGCCAGGTGTGTCCTGGTGGCACAGTGTAATACTGTACATTTATATATATATATATATATATATATATATATATATATATATATATATATATATATATATATATATATATATACAGTATATGATAATATGTAATATGGAAGAGAACATGTTCTTTCCTGGCACCAAATGGGCTGGAATGAACTTTCCCTGGGTGTCCGAGTCCGAATGGACCAAGAAGTCCCAGCACTTTCAATCCAAGAGTACTTAGGCAGAGTGTAGTTTATGTATGTTGAGTATTGTGGTCTCCACACTGACTTCTGTATTCAGCAGTATCTAAGCTTACAAACTAGCTAAGGGTATTTCCTGAATAAACAGTAAAGCACTTCTGTAAGTCTCTCTGGATAAGATCATCTGCTAAGTGCCTAATATGTATGCAAATATAAATACACTGTTTTTTATTGAAATACAGTGTAATTACATGAGTCAAGTTCATACATATTTGTAATTGCAAATATGTGACAATAAAAAGCTTACATGCATGTTATTGGATCAGTTATTCATGTGTAACTACACAGTTATTAGCAACATTAGTGTTGCTAGGTGGGGCCAAGCATTTTTAGACCATTATTTTTAAAGAATCTCTTCACGAAAGACACAGTGTATATATTTTAAAGTGTATGGGAATACCAGCCATCTCACTCAGCACTGGCCAGCACTGACCTGCAGTAAATATAATGGAAAGCAGTGGCTCGGTGGTGTTTCATAACAGGGTTGTGAGATTTGAACGGGATTGATAGCCAAGATGCATAATTCGGATCTTAAAATCCTGCGCCCTGCTTCCATATGATAAACGTCAACAAAGGATTACAGGGGGGAAAAGCCTGAGCCTGAGCTGGAGAGCCATCACAAACACTGTCCCCAGGAGAGTCCTAATACTTTACAGACAAATGTAAAAGATTTACTGTGCATGAACATCTAACACGATTTCTCTGCACTTCTCATTTGGATCCAATTGACACATTTTGAATTCATTTTACACTAATGAAAAGCTTTCGCTAGATCTTACTTTATGAAATGACCTCACAAAAAGAAGGATTTATTTCACTAGTGTGAGTAATCGATGTGTGTGTGTGTGTGTGTGTGTGTGTGTGTGTGTGTGTGTGTGTTGTGTGAGTGTTTGTACTCTCAGGTTGTTTTTAAATGACTGTGGTGGCATTGCCACTTGGGGAACAGGTCCCATATATTGATTGTGGACTGTACAAATAGTTCATTTTATCAAGCTTGACTATCCTCATCCCTCTACATGCTAAATAATGAATAAGCCCATCCGTCACTGCTTCAAGGTATTTATTGCTGCTGTCCCTTAGCCTACATAAACCTGCCTGGGCTTTGGCTTCAGATTGCCAGGAAAATTGCAGCTAGCGTCCCATGAAGCTTAGAGCTAGAGCTTGCATGACGTCCAATAAAGACCCTTGCTCATCGATTTCACTGAAGTTTGATCTGAGCCGCCTGGTGTTGACACTTTAGTGTAAGCTTTTAGGCTACTTTATAAAAGATTATTTCTTGATAGTGATGTGGTTAGACAGTTTAAGAGTCTACAGTTGAAACTGGTATCTCCAAAACAGCATGGAATGGAAGGTAATGTAAAACGAATTTATGCTGAATAATTTGGAGCATTTCTATTGGTCCATTCCTCGTGCAATTAGACACAATGTAAGAAACAACAACAAAAATCAAATTTTGTCAATGAATGAAAAATGATAAAAATGGAGATATATTAGGTAGAGGTGAGATATAAGATATATTAGAATTTTTAGATGTAACCTTTAGTGTTTTCTATTTTTTTTTTCTTTATTTATTTATTTATTTATTTATTTATTTATTTGGGCCAGATTTTCACTGTGTATCTGATCCTGATGTTTTTGAGATATTGGCACCATTCCAACCCCACATTGTTCGGTCTGATTATGTGATGTGAGCTAGTATATACAGCTTTGTGACTGGACGTCTGGTTTCCGCATATCAACATTATTGCTCATTCTTTTTTTCCCATAGGAATGAACTGAATGCAACCAGCAACTAATCAGCACCAAGGGGCAACCCCATACCAACCACCTGGGATACCACATCAACAACTTAGCAATGCCATAGCAATCAGCTAGCATCACTACAGAGACAACCTGGAATACCTTAGCAAAAACCTAGTTCAGCTGGATAACCATCATTCACTGCCAGGGTCAGAGCTCAGGGGCAGCCATTCAGTGCCCCAGAGCAAAAAGGGCCCAGCGGTGGCAGCTCGGTGTACCTGGGCATCGAACCCACCAGCTTGTGATCAATAATCCAGTGATTATTGATCCACCACTGCCCCCACTTGGACATGTTTAATAGCAAGTTGGCAAAAAAATATATTTAATCTCTCTGTAGTTCAAATATTTCAAAGGTTTTATCAAAGCAGTATTCATTAGTGTTATTCATTGATAATGTTATTAATTATTAGTTATTAGACAATATATAAACTGGAGCCAAATATTTTTTAAAGCTTTATTTAAAAACAAACAAACAAACAAACACACACACACACACATATATATATATATATATATATATATATATATATATATATATATATATATATATATATATATATATATATATATATATATATATATGACCAGCTCTGACCTTTGGTAAATGTAATATCCCAGCTGTCATGGTCATACAAAAACCTTGTATCTTCAAAATGGCAACTTAACAGAAAAAAAAAATAAGAACCTTGACGTTCAACTTAAAGTCAGTGTAAAAAGAGTTTATTCCAATCATTTATAGCGTTTCTATTGGTCCATTCATCATAAAATTTTAAAACAATGTAAAGACCAACTGCCGGATTCGCATTATGTCCAAAATTGAAAAATTACATATGATATGAATGGTTTTGTATGACAGAGATAAGATTTTGTACACATAAACACAAGTTTAGTTTTTAGTGTGTATTCATAAATTCAGTGGTGTTTTCAACCAGCATATTTTAAATTAGCTAAAACAACACAGTGCAGGCTGGTAGCCTATGATAAAATCTCAGTGTTAGGAGAAAACTTTAGATATCAGACTCTAAAGCTTGTCCAGTTTTGCAACTGTTGCCATTATAGAATGTATTTATAGATGGAGCACAAATTAGTCAACTCTTACAGTCGTAAATTTTTAGTCCTGTCACTTAAAAACTTCTTTTATCTACTTGTGCAAAGATTCCTTAAACTGACTCGTTCACACAGTACTACCATACACTTAACATACACTTCACGTTTCATTATTAATTCCTCCTCAAGCTTAATGGACCTGAAAGTATAAATATATGGATCAGTATTACCACAATGAATTATTTTGCTGACCAATGCATTGGCTAATTTGACACCTAAAACATGTTGGTATTGACTTGAATATTTCATAGAAAAGAACATTTTTGAAGATGTGTACCTCTCATGCTTTAAAAGGCAACTTGGTCCATGTACTTTGACCCCCTCCCCTCCTTCCTCCTCCCCTCGTGCTCCATTAGCATGACTAAATTATAGATTTCTCCTGGAATCTGAGCATTAGGCCATGAGCATAACCAAGTAGAAATGGCATTGTATATATTATAGAGGGGCACCCAGAAAGGATTAATGGTGGAGTTTCCCAGTACCACTCATGAGATGGTATACCCGTGTCCCCCTCAGGGAGCCCTGGGCGGTTCAACATCTCACAAATATAAACCTCAAGAAGAGCAGAGTGGAACCACCTTCTCTTTAGATGTAGGTCATTTTGTATGCGTAAACCATTGTGAAGTATTTTCTAATATTCATATGTAGATCACATGGGTGAATGGATAGCTGGTCTGAGCATTTCTCGAACTGCTGATCTCCTGGGATCTCCTTTGCTGATCTTTCAGCAAAACAGTCTCGAGAGTTGCTCAGAATGCTGTAATAAAGAAAAACATCCAGTAAGTGTCAGTTCTGCAGATTGAAGCCCTTATTCAGGAGAAAGGTCAGGGGAGAATGGACAGAAAGGCTACAATAAGTCAGACAACCATTCTTTAAAATTATAGCGAGCAGAAAAGCATTTCAGAATGCTCAACACGTCCAACCTTGATGAAGATGTGCTCCAACAGCAGAAGTCCACGTTGGGTTCCACTTATTCAGCCAGGAACACAAAGCTGAGGCTGCTGTGGACACAGTCTTATCAAAGTTGGACAGTTGAAGACTTAAGAGACATCGCCCAATCTGACTAATCTTAATTTCTGAAGCTCACAAGATGGTAGGGTCGGAGTTTGACCCCAACAGCTTGAATCCATGGGCCCAACCTGCCTTGTGTCAACAGTCCAGGCTGGTGGAGGTGGTGGTGTAATGCTGTGGGGGATGTTTTCTTGGCACACTTTGGGCCATTAACACCAAGCAATAATTGCTTGAATGCCACAGACTGGGTTTGAGTGTTGCTGCTGATCATGTGCATCCCTTCATGACCACAGTTTGGCATCTTAAAATACGTAGATGCTGCACCATGTCAGAAAGCAGGAGTCATCTCCAACTGGGTTCATGAGCCTGACGATGAGTTTGGCGTTCTTCAGTTTTTCCCATTTTACATCTGAATCCAGTAGAGCAGCTTTGAAATGTGGTAAAAGAGGAGATTCATGTCATGAAGGTGCTCCTGAAAAAAAGATGTAATCATGTTGACATGAACCAGAATCTCAAAGCAATGTTTCCAACATCTTATGAAATCCAAGCCATGAAGAAGTGAGGCTGCTTTGGGAGCATAGAGATGCACTACCCAGTTTATTGGTATGGTGTCTTTAATAACGCTTAGTGAGTGAACAGCACTGCTAAAAATAAAGGTGATACAAAGGGTTCTTTGCACCATGCCATTAAAGAACCACATTTCATTAAGGCTAAGACCCATTGTAGAAGAGATGTGCATATAAAGAACCTTTAAAGTGGTAAAGAACCTTTTTGGTAAATTATTGGTATATTTATTAGTAAAATATTGGTCAATTTTACATCAACATCACCAATGTAGAAGTCATTTGAACATGTAATACTACATAATATCAGCATTACTGCCAATACAAAATCTAAACCTGCAAAGTGATGCTATTGAATGTGATTTCATGAATCTTGGTTCCATAAAGAACCACTCCTGCTTAAAGTTAAGAACCATTGTAGAAGAGATATGAGTGTTAACCTTTAAATTGGTACAAAAAAAGTCTCTCATAGATAAAATGTTGACCAACTTCATCCAGACCACTGGATTCCGGAGTTGGCCATGAAATGGTTATAGCCTGGTGCTAGGCATGCAAGAGGACAGTCCAAAGTCATCTGGAAGCAGAAGTTTTTACAGAATTTGAAAGCATTGCAAGTTGCATGGGACAACGCAGAGACATCGTCCCAAGACCAGAAGTACTGGAGAACACTTACTGCCCAATATGCTAGTTAGCATGGGAAGATCTAAGTGTAAGTAAACAATATCACCATAACTGCAAAAATGAACCTCACAAAACAAAACTACATTAACCTCTTTAAACATTTAAAAGGTTCCATAAAGAACCATTTTTGGATCCATGAAGAACCATTGTAAAAGATAGGTGGATGTGAAGAACCTTTACATTGGTAAGGAACCTTCACATCGGCTTCTTTAAACCTTTAAAAGGTTCTTCACTCACATTTTTTTAAACATTGTCTCTTCATGGAACCATTTTTTAATTATTTATTTTATGGCAGCTTAGAAACTCATTTTCAGGGTTCTTTGTGCATTGCTACTGAAGAACCACCTTTGGTTCCATGAAGAATCATTGTAAACCTTTAAAGGAACCTTCACATCGGCGTCTTTAAACCTTTAAAAAGTTCTTCACTCACATCTCTTTTTAAACATTGTCCCTCATGGAACCATTATTTTATTGTATTTTTTATGTCAGCTTTTTAGCATGTTTATTTTCAAGGGTGCAGAATCACCATAACTGTGAAACAAAGCTGCTGCAAAGGGTTCTTTGAGCAATGCTAGTGAAGAACCACCTTTGGTTCCATGAAGAACCATTGTAAACCTTTAAAGGAACCTTCACATTGGCTTCTTTAAACCTTTAAAAGGTTCTTCACTCACATTTCTTTCACAAAAATGTGTCTTTATGGAACCGACTTTTATTGTTTTTTTAGTGGCAGCTCAAAGAATCCTGTTTAGCACCCTTTGTTTAGAGTGCCATATCGCCCATAACTAAAAACAAACAAATAAATAAACAAAAAATGACCATCAAACTTGATTGTGCAGGAGCTGTTTTGAGAAAAAGGCAAAATGTCATTTTGGAAGATAAACATTGGCAAATGTGCGACACTCAGTGAAGAGAGCTCAAAACAATACCACCAAATTAAAGAGCACAAGAACGCTGCCTTTTTTTTACGCTTCTGTTTGATATGCAGACATCTCAGTGCAATTTACTCGTTAAAAGACTCAGAGGAAAAACAATATTGCTTGTAAAACGAAGGAATGCCTTATAAAACGGTTTCAAAACATACAGAATTACATTCTGGGTCTCGCTCATAATTCTCAAAAATCCCAGCCCAATATTTTTCCTCGACCACCGTTATTTCTAAAACAGATGTGTCTCCTGTGTGTGTGTGTGTGTGTGTGTGTGCATGCATGTACAGTCCTCCTCCTCTACCCTTGACTTCTCACCTGCATTGCATATTTGTGTGGAGAAAGGAAAGAATAGAGAGAGGGCAAATGATGTTGCGTTGAAAATGGACTCTGATCTTAAACTTGTCTCATAAGGGTGATTGTTGGGTAGCTGCGCCTCCCTGTGCTGACATTAACCGGTCGAGGTGCACTCGGGAACGTAATGATGCAGACAATATTGGGACCAAGGCCAAGAGTATGGAAATATGGAGAAGTCCGGAAGCAGGGGGATATTTATATAAATATATATATAGTTGCAGTGTAATAATGGGATCTGAACATGGCCGGGCACTTCCATGATGCTGGAAATGGCACAGAACGAGGCGAGACCCAGCCGAGGGGATTAAAATGCAGAATCCACTTCCCAGAGTTTGTGTTAAAACGAGTGCAGGAAGTGAGCGGGTGAAAGTGGAGTCCATTAATTCTGGGCCAGAAGAAGTCAAGAGTGTGGCTGAGCTTTACAACTGCCTGCTTTTCCTCTCTCTCTCTCGTGCTCTCGCTCTCTCTCTCTCGCGCACTCTCTCTCCTGCAAACTCAAATCTGTTGTCAGTCATTATGAAGGTCAATCCCAGTCACTCAAACAACCACTAAGGCTGTATTTATGTGTGTATGTGTTCTGGTGTGTATGTGTGTGTGTGTGTGTATACTTGTGTGTGTGTGTTGGGGCAAATGAATAACCCCACAAGCTTCTAAGCTCCCCTGGGATCCCCTCCATATAATCTCAGAATTAATTCTATTTGGAATAGTTAAAATAAGAAAGGTTAGGCGCTGGTGTAGGGGAGCTTTGCTTCTTTGCTAATGAACACATACCTCGCCTTCCTCTCCATGTCCTTGGACTGTCATCTCCAACCTTTTGAAGCTGTATCTGATTATCCAGGCAGCAATTAATCATAATTAAGGCAGACTCGGAGCAGTGGAGGGAAGGTAGCCATGGATCTGGCATGCGTCCTGAGCAGCTCCCCGCTTTTCTCTTTCTGGCTACTGGCTACCTCACCTGCTTCCATTAAAAAAGTGGGTGATGGAGGGGGGCTAAGGGAGGTGGGGGTGTGGAGGTTTTAGTTGAGGTGGCTGGTGGGGGGTTGGACAGGTCTGGGGTAACTTTTTGTCTCCTTACCAACCCTCAGGACCCACTGGACCCCTGGATTTATTACAAGTTCTGCTCCTAAAATGAATCTTGAAGTGTTCGTTTTGGACACAGTTGAAAACACTGCATGGCTTTACTATGAGGCGACAGAGCTGGCATCAGAGACGGCAAGAATCATGGTGTAATTCTCTATTCATTACTTGTGGCTCAGGCTTATGTAGAGAACCCGTCAAACGTGGGAATTGCGTTTGGGTTTTTAGGTAGAATATACTGATCAATTCATAATTAATGAATGTATTCATGATGCAATTAAAAAACAATAGAAGTAAAGTCTGTATGTATTTAAATATACAGTCATTTCATTCACAGTAATGCTTTATTATTGTTTGCAGTCATAAAAGGCAACTTAATCATCAATCAAAATGATGTCAATAACTTTTTTAACTGAGCCAACTATAACCTCCAAATACAGTATCAGTAAAAAACTTTGGCACACCTGGTTGAATGTGTGCTGATCACCATCTTAAAAAATATTAATTCAAACGCTAGAGTGACTAATTTTTTTATAAATCCACAATAGTTAGGACGTCGTGGCTGGGGGGTTTCAAGTTGTAGGACCAAGACAGTGTGTGAGGGTGAAAATATCTCTCACACCATGTAGCCATAATATGATAATGTACATTAATATACACACACTGACTGATTTAACAAAACCAATACATAGCCTTAATTGCCTCTATGACCCAATCATCTCCTTTCAGTTCAAAGTCCCCACAACACAACTACGTGTGTCCAAACTTTTGACTAGAAATCTACATTTTATTAGTGAGCCAAAATGAAAGTAAAAGTACCTTTTCTTCATCACCAGCTTTTCTACAACATGGGGGTAATGTGATCTTAAATTACTCTGTTGCATTTACTTAATATAATATTAATTACATAATAATTTTTTTTAATAATAACAACATTTTTATTTTGTGTCAGAAACTCATTTTGAACAAGAAAACATTTGAATATAAATAATAATAACGTATCAGACTTTTGACCATTTCTCTAATTGAAACAAAATACCCGTTAACAATAACCAATCCAAGCTGTGCTCTGAATGAGCAAAAACACAGTGTATCCAACAAGACCAAAAGCCCTGTACATCTTTCATACGGCAATACAAAACACGGTAGAACACAGAAAGCATTGATCCCACACTCTCATCTTTTTATTTTTTACTTTATGAAGTTAATGTGAATGTGAATAATAATAATAATAATAATAATAATAATAATAATAATAACATCAGACACCAATCAATGTCTTAAATGATTGACTATCCTTCGGGTAAGGAGATACCCAAGTAAAAAATATCTTTTGGTGGCTCTTGAGGTCTTTCTTTGGTGGTCTTGAGATCTTGAGGTCTTTCTTTGGTGGTCTTGAGATCTTGAGGTCTTTCGGCGATCAGTTGGCTGATGACTCAAATTCATTTGAATTTAATTTGAGTTCATGCTGCAATAAGGGAGATATAAGATATTAATTATTTAGTCATTAGTCAAAATTAATTAATACATTTGTATATTTACAAATCCAAAAATTGAAAAAAAAAACTGTAACCCCAATCAAGCAAGCGAAAGGCACTGTTAAAATAAAGACTCCCTCAAAGCTGAGGCACCAAGACTCACAATGGGGACCCATCCTCCTCTGGTCCAATCCACTTGTAAATGACTAATACATGATATAAAGCCACCCTACCACCCCATAAGCCCATCGATATGCTCGGGTGTACTGATATCATCATTGGTCTGCTTAGCAGTAGTAAAGCTAATACTGGATCAGTCCCCCTATATCTCCAAGTGCTGAAAGATGAGGATGACCCAGAGATGGAGTTTGAAGATTGTTTATTGTTATGAAAAAAAATTAAAAAATGTGGATCAAAACAGGCAGAAAAAATGCTACCTAAGGCCAGACACGCTGGTTAAATATTATAGGATGTAATACATTGATATGGAAGACTGGGGTTAAGATGCTTGTATCAAAACACTCCTCCTCTCTCCAGGCTCTCTTATGCGATTTCCAGATGGTTTGTGTTTTCCTGGTCAAAAGGTTTTGGAGTTGAGGTCTGGCTGCCTGGCCCTTTGCTAATATATTTTTCTTTCCTTTTCGCAGGCAGTTTATTATTAGAATGTGCTTTCATTGCATCAGTAGGATGGAGAGTGATGTTTGTGTGTACGTGCATGTGTGTGTGTGTCTGTGTGTATGCGAGTGTGTGTGTTGAAGACAGAGCAGAGATTAATGTATGGGTCAGCAGTATCTGTGGTCCCTCTGGGCCGAGGCTGAAACCCTGCCAGACCCAGCGAGAGGTCAGTTTGGCTGCTCTCTCTTTCTCTCTCTCTCTCTTTTTCTCTCTCTCTCTTTTCTTTACTTCCACCTCCAGCAATGAAACCGTCACACTTTTCCGATTGCAATATTTTCACACAGTTCCCATTCAGCCGCAGCTTGACTCGGGTCATGCTCAATGTTAATGCCTGTTCTTGAATGAAAAGGACGCACAGTTACATATAGTATATGGTGCTGTATGCTGATTGGCTACTGGAAAGTACCTCGCTCACTTCAGCCCTGATGCCCTGGTATAAGGAGTGTATTGAATTAAAATAACCACTAATAACATTCCTACAGAAAGTGGTGGTGGTTCTCCATCACTGTGTTCATGTGCCATGTACATCTTTCATACGGCAATACAAAACACGGTAGAACACAGAAAGCTTTGATCCCACACTCTCATCTTTTTTTTTTTTTTTTTTTTACTTTATGCAATATGAACAGACGTCATCTGGTAAAAAATAAGCAAATAAACAAATACATAAATAATACTAATAATGATAATAAAATCTAGCCATTGGTGGAACAGCTACTAGAGGGTCTGTAAAACAAACATCAGACATCAAACAATGTCCTGAATGCTTGACTATCCTTCAGGTAAGGAGATTAAGTAAAAAAGATCTTTTGGTGATCATTTGGCTGATGACTCAAATTCATTAGAAGTTCATTTGAGTTCATGCTGCAATAAAGGAGGTATTATTAAGATATTAATGATTTAATCACTAGTCAAAACTGCTGCTGCTGATGGAGTTGAACACATCCTCCATGCTGTGCTGGCTGGACTGGGGGGCGTCCAGGAGAAACCTGGAGGAACCGAGCTTTGTTCTTCAGACTAGCTCACCGACAAGATCTCCCTACTTTCTTTCTTCAGAATGAGAAGCTCTTGTTTCTCCTTTTTACTGGATTTATGGTCACCTGCATCTGTTCTAAAGAGATCTGGAGCTTCTACAGTGAGAACGCTCCTATTGCTCGGAGAAATGGGTTATAATAATGTGATTTGGTTCTTAAAATCTCTACACAGGATATTATCCATAGCTATTAAAAAGAAAAAAGCTAATAAACACACACACACACACACACACACACACACACACACACATTCACACAATGACCTAAAAACCAATAGTCAGTTGGCTGGGTGTTATTATCTATTGAGCAGTGGTGATTTTAAAGCGAATTAAAAGCAGGTCATACCAGACTAATGAGGTTATTCAGACTTATAATTTTGCTAGTGTCAATATTTAGTTAGCACCGTAGCTTTGGGCTTGAATTGAGAGGTTACTAATTTGTTAGCCTCCAGCGCAAGAAGAAGTCAGCTGGTATTGTCTTACAAATTACAACACGGGCCGCATTTGACATTCCTGTGATCTTTTCGGAACGGGCTGAATAGCTTTCTAACTGCGAAGAATTAGCTCATTGTTGTCTCCGAGCTTTAAAATTACACAGCAATTAACTTCATTGACTGGAACTATCATCCTCGTCTATCAGCGCCATGTTCAGCAAGCATGCATGTAATCTTACATGAAGCATTGCATGACTCCCTCCCTTTTCTTCCCTTCCCTTGTCTTCTGACATTACTGCTAATTGTGTTGCAGGGTCTGCGCCACTTGCAGGGCGGAAAGAAGAGAGAAAAAGGATGTGTCCGATCAGGTCTCGTTTCACGCTAATACAAAAATCACAACATGCCTGAAAAAGCAGATGATGGACTGATGGACCGGTAGGTGGATTGCGCTTCAGGTCGGTCCTGCCATCCCTCCATCCCCTGTCCCTCCGTTAATTCCTTTCTTCTGTCAGGCCCCTGATGTTAGCCGCCTGCAGGGATGCTTCGCCACACTGCTCGGGTTTGATTGTCCTCTGACTAACCTGACCGCGGGACGACTTTGTTCTCACAACGAGGACACCAAATTAACAGTGAGGCGCGACGCAGCCGGAGCCTCTGATCTTAATGAGGGATGACCTGGAGAAATATACCCTAATTATCCTGATTATTACAATCTTTTTAGCGGGAGAATATAAAAGGCTCATTATTGTCCTTTTTGAATTGTTCATTATGATTATTTTTGCGCCTGCAGCCCTTTTAGGCCAAAAGTAGAAGGTTGGGAATGGAGAAGAGAAAGAAAAAAAGAAAATCTTTGATTGGTTAATACCCGCCAGTGGTGTGGACTCTTGAATCCAGTGCTGGGGTCTCTTGCTTTCACTCCCACTGCCTGAATATCCCTGGGTCCGTTCTTTTAATTTTTTTTCAGTCAGGTGGGGACACCGGTCTATTAGCGGCTCAAGTTGAGCTTCGAGGCCTTTTTAACTTATTCAAATGCCTATTATTTGCTAAAGTGAGCAAAGTTAATGTGCTGAGTTATGTGATTTATTAAGCCTCGTATCCAAAGCGATGATTAAAGTTTGGAATTTCATTGCGGGCCCACCGCTAAACATTGTATTCCCTTTTCTTGCTCTCGTTTCCCACTGCGATTTCTTTCCAACAGCAATCTGTCATTATTTGAGAGCAGTAATTACTTCTAAATAAATACATTCTCGCTTTTCGGGACCCATCTGAATGGATGGAAATTATGTTTATGTGAGCATGAATTGAGTGGAGTGACCCCAGTGATTTTTCAAAAGCTGCCAGAACGGTAATATTGAAGTGTCAAAACTGGAATAGGCACGTCTTGCTCATTGTTGGGTGCCTTCTTAATTTGTGCGGCTGTGAAACGTGCGATATTTGTAATTGTGTCTGTCAATCCATCTCAATTTGCTGTCAGCCAGTTGACGTTCTCCATAAATGCTCTGTTTGAGTGGTGCAATGGTGAATTCCCTGCCTTTTAATAGACCAGTCTACATAAATATACATAACAGAGCAGATATTTTACTGTGCTATCTGTTTCTGTTACACGAGCAGTTCTACCACTCTACCCGATTCTACTGGACGTTTGCAACCCCGCTAAGTGTGAGGACCTGTAATGGACCTCCTGGTTCTTCTGGTAGATCAACACTGGAGCATTTACACATTTCATAACCTGTAATTGTGCAATTTGTCTCAATGCTGCACAGAACCCAGCCAATCCAAACATTTTATAATATTACATGGTTACTCCAACTCTCTGGCAAAATGCTGTGCCTCTAAACTCCCCGTGTTGGCTGCTTTTATTGCAGTGATTTGGAGTCAGTTTGGACGAAACTCAGCCTCTAAAGAAACAAATGGGGTTTCCAGTGGCTGCGCTGCATGCTAAGCTAGGCTGCTATTGAAATCCACAGTAGCTGTTTGCCCAAGTGCCAAAATAATCAAGTTTTGCCTGCATGGCAGGCTATGAAAGAATATTAACTGTGGGAATAACCTACTGTGACATGTGTCGCCTGCATACGAGATCAAATGAGAGCTCATTCAAAAGACTTTCTCCAGGTAGATATATTGGCTGGGGAGAAAGTGGCACGATGAGACCGACTCAATCATTATTACTTTGATGTAGGAGGGGTCCCTGCCATCATGGGTCCAAGTGTAAGTACAATGATTCTTTTCACTGTGCTCTCTCTCTCTCTCTCTCTCTCTCTCTCTCTCTCTCTCTCTCTCTCTCTCTTTTTCCTTTCTCTCGCTCTCTCTCATCACTCTCTAATGCGTTTAGCATTCACAGTCTGTAATGGCTTAAACAGGTCCAGGAGGGTGCCTGCATTTTGTTTATGCACTGTTCCAAATGCAGCGCCACAGGACCAGTGGAGCATTTTGCTACTAGCCGCCCTCTTTAACACCCTCATATCATAGATTCACTAAAGGCCTCACTGCTACTTCTGGTGAAATTAAAGGGTCTTTTGTTTGCATATATATATATATATATATATATATATATATATATATATATATATATATATATATATATATATAGATAGATAGATATAGATATATAGATATATAGCATAATTGAACATCTTTTGAGAGCAGTATTGATCAGCAGTCCCGTCATATTCAAAGCCTGTTGTTATTAATTGTAAATAAGTCTGTTTGCCAGGGTGCAATTAAGTCTTGTTGAGCCAGGACGTCCAAGTCATCCAAGTCAACAGCTTTTAATTATGAGTGAATTAAATCCTCCCTTCTTGAAAGCAGAGTTCATTATGCAGAGAAGACTCGCTCAATCCCCCTCACATTACCTTGGGGCCTGTCCAAGTTGCTACAGATCAATGCCGTGTAATCGGCAGAAGTTAACTTCTACGTCCCGTTGCTTTAAATAAAACCATAAAACTGAAGCTAAACAAGAAACCCTGTCTTTCCTTTCCCGACGCAAGCCTTCCAGGTGTCTTTCTCGGGCACTGATGGTGATCCCATCAGTCTGGCCGTAAAAAGCTGGGCTATGTAATGAAGCTGGCCCTAATAAGGTGCTTATGTTTTATTCCAGCCTATTAGAGACCCCAGGCAAATCGCTGCAGTACAGAATGGCTTTTACAGCCTCCCTTTCTCTCTCTCTCTCTCTCTCTCTCTCTCTCTCTCTCTCTCTCTCTCTCTCTCTCTGGCCGTGGGCAGGGGAGCCGACTCGCAGGCCAACGTTTTCTGACAAGGTTAACACCCACAGCCATTTCCTGCTGGCCTGGAGAGCAGTGGGCTGCCGTATATTACCCGACACCCACGTACCTCTGCCCTAACAACCTCACACACTCGCTGGACAATGAATCCGCCTCAGCAGTAGAGAAGGTGCTTAAGTGTTTTTAAAGAACGGCAGGTTTGTGGAACTAATGCAGAAGTGAGGATTAGAGGTTAGTAAAAGAGGCTTTGGGCATTTATAAAGGACAGCGGCACGGCCCGCAAGGAACGGGAAAGTTTCCAGCCTAAAGAAGAAGACAATCCCAAATGGCAAACAGTATATTACACTCTTATCAATTACTTACTTATCTGCTGTATTTTAATAGTATATTATAATATTTTGGGTATATACAGTACACTGTAAAATGTGGTTTATCCATTCAACTATTTATTTATTTATTTTTTAGGTTGAATGACTTTTTATAGTGTATATTACACTAATATCAATTATTTAATTATATTATAAATGATAAATTGTAGATTATGAATATTACTATATTTCTATTTCATTAAACAATATTATTAAATACATGCAGTGTGAAGTGTAAATGAAAAGTACAGAATGTAATGGTCTTTGCTGATTTGCTAATGCTGTTTGAACACAACCCACCTTGATTGCATTTCTGCTTTTTTGAAAACAAAACCACTAACGGGTTGTGGTGTTAATGGAATTTATACTTTATATGACCTCATGTCTCTCTTGAGAAGCAGGCAACGAGATTTGCGCCACTCTAGAGCTGTAAAGTCATCTACATTTCTGTGTCCAAGAAAGAACAGAAATGTAAATATACTCAGAACTGTGTTTTCATGGAGTGCAATTTCACTGCTCTAGACCGGCCCTACGGTCTACATGCTTGTCATTATCAACTGTGAGGAGATCATAAGATCAAAAGTCCTAACAATTGCTCAGCGCTCCACGGTCGAAAGCCTCCCAGCCTGGGGATGTCAAGCAATAGGGGGAGTTCTAACTTGCAGATGGGAATAAACAGTAAACAGTTTGAGGGGGCGGAGCCACAGACAAAACACCTTACGCAATATTGAATCAGTTTCAGCTGCAGCTCATTTACTAAAGTTTTTCAGGCTCCACTCATTTGTATTGTTGACCAAACTGAGATGCAGAAGTTAATAAATGTGAGGCAGATGAACCTTTGGCTAAGCTAAGGTGAGTTAACTGAAATTCATGTATAATCTGAAGTTAGATTGCCCTTATTTCCTTTTCATCGTAGTGGCATGTGGTCAAGTTGGGTTGATCTTTCCAGCTTCAAAAAAGATTTGTGCAAACCTGTGCAAATGGCAGTTGATACCAGGGCAACTCTCATCCTGAAGTGGTCATTTACATGTAGGGAAAAAATGTTCCTACTTCCTATTCCACACCAGAAGGTGTCAGATTTCCTGAATGATTTATAAATATGCTAACATCTGCGTCTCGAGAGGTGACTGCGTAACCGTGAGATGGGAGGAAAAGGAGGTGGGGGGGTCTCCAGATACTCCGAGGTCTGGACCCCCAGCTCCAGCTCTTGTCTGAACACAGGGCAGAGCATTCAGGTCAGGCCACCAATGAGAAGAACCAGTCCCGGACCACACCTCCAGCATAACTCACACACACACACACACACACACACACACACACACACTTACATACACACTGCAGATGAAAACTCACCTCTCGTTCCGAGACTTAGGCTTTAGCACAGCACACAGCAGCACTCTGCATGCAGCGTCTCTGATGAATCTCAAAACTCTGGGATATGATCGGCATGAGCATTTTAAGTATTGAATTAAATAATAAATACATATTCAAATATACACTATATGGACAAAGGTATTGGGACACCTGCTCATTCATTGTTACTTCCTAAATTTAAGGGCATTAAAAATAGTTGATCCTGTTTTTGTTGGAGTAATTGTCTATACTGTCCAAGGAAGAAGGCTTTCTACTAGATTTTGGAGGAGCACTGCTCTGTAAGTGAGGTCAGGATGTTGGATGACCACTACCCCACCTCATCCCCCACTCCTCAGCTCCACCCCCAGTTCCTGCAGGCCTTTATTAACATGATGTTGTGTCTGATTGGGGATGGAACTGAACTGTACAGGGCAACAGATCACCAGAACTACGTCTGGGCACCCCGCTCTACAGTGTTCTTATCCGATTCACACCGAGCCTTTTTACACCTGCCATAAATGTGCGTTTTTGCTAATCGGATAGCGTTCAGATTTCACTTGTCTGTAAACATCCCCACCGACGCACCAACATCAGACTGTGATCAGATCACTTAAACCACTTTCGTTAAAGACGGATCTTGTCCCGTTAAAGGAATGTCTGAATTTCGTCAGGCAAGTGGAAATACATCTGTCTAGAAAACCCTATGGCGAGCTTCTCTCTTTCCTGCTGGGTGGAAAACTTGGTAAAGTAATGTCCTCCCATGGTTTCTACTCAGTACAACTGACGTCTCTTCTTGGATGGCAGCTCACCACCTCGAACTCAACCCCAGCTGCTGCACATTCCGGGTACTGCTGGACTTCACCATGATCTTGCCATCTCCTTTGAGAACTCACTGGTCACTCCATCTAAAGAAGCCTGAAGCCTTGGTGTAGTCATGGATGATCAGTTATCGTTCTCAAGTCATGTTGCAGTTCTGACTTGGCCATGCAGATTCCTCCTGTACAACATCCAGAGAACTCGACCCTTCCTCTCTAGAGAGGCCACCCAGGTGCTCGTTCAGTCTTTCGTCACTTCAAGACTTGACTACTGCAGCTCTCTTCTTGCTGGTCTCCCTCTGCGCACCATCAGGACCCTGCAACTTATCCAGAACGCAGAGGCACGGGTCATCTTCAGCGTTTATAAATTCAGCCATTTAACTCCTCTGCTGTGTTCTCTCTTCACTGGCTTCCTGTAGCTGCTGCCCAGGTCATCAGATTCAGACCCCTGACTCTGGTCTACAAAACCAAGACTGGATCAGCCAGCCCCTCCATACTTGATGGCGATGGTCAAAAGCCGATCTGCACCAAGAGCCCTTCCAGCTTCAAGTACGGCTCGGCTCGACCCGCCATCCTTTAAGATCCACGGAAGACGAGCGTCCAGACATTTTACTGTCCTGCACCGAAGTGGTGGAGCGAACTTCTGCTGAGTGTCCGAACAGCAGAGTCCAACACTCGCTGTCTTCAAACCCAGACTGAAGACCCTCCTCTTCTGAGAGTACTTGGGCGAAGTGTAGGGTATTAAGGTCTCCATATTGACTTGTGTTTAGTAGTGTCTAAGATTAGAGGTATATTTCAATTTTAGTCTAATCCATAAATGGAATGGAAAAATGGACGGTCCTATGTGAGGTCAGAAAATATGCCAAAACTACAACTTTGGCAATAACCAAGGAACATGCTTATCCCATGTGTATAGGTCTATTAATGGTATTAAAGATTTTATTCATGTGGAAATGTGCTTTTTGCTTTGTTTGTGGGTGAACAGAATGTGGTGTGGTGAGGGGTTTGGGGATCCCCCAGCAAATCGATATATTTTCTTTTAACCAAACTTTGATCAAGTCTACGACCACAGCAGTCTTCTGCCACTTGCAGTACTCCGAGAACAGTCACTTCACTGATGTATATTAGACCCTGCTTAGCATTCTCTGGTCTTCTGACAGTCTCCAGCTTTGCAAATGCCATCTTCCCACTGGAGCACCACTGTGTAATGAAGCTGAATCTCTGCCTCTGACTGTCTGCCACACTCTAGCTTACTGTACGATGTGCGGAAGGAGACAGGCCTCCCTGTGCATGCCATTAGAGAACCACATCTCCATCAAAGCCAGCATTAGACCCACAAAGTCGTGTTTGCGGTATCCTCATGTCTGCTTTAATATCAGCTCTACTGCACTACGGCTTTAATATCCACTCTCATCCCGCTTCTTCTCCCACCTTTTTCTTCTTTTGCACACCACATCGATTTTCTCCTCCTCACTTTCACTTTTGCAGTAAAATGTTAATAAATATTTGAGGCCTGCTCCCTGGTGATATCAAAAGACATGATATCTCCACTGGATAAAAATAAATAAATAAATAAATAAATAAATAAAATTTCAATCCCTGCCATCTAAATTAATTTGGGCATTAAAACGTGTCTTGGTTAGGAACCCTGTCAATTTTCTGAATACTTTTTTTTATAGTTTTTTTTTTTTTTTTTTTTTACATTTTTCAATCATAATTTTAAGAAATGTGAAGTTGGCTAAGGAGCTTTTGGTAAGTGAAAACCCTTGTGAAAACAGATGGTGTCTGTTAAATGTACTGAAATGTAAAATATAAGGAACCAAATGTTTTAATATTGTATGTCTTATTACTCAAACACTAGATATAAAAGTGTTCATGAGTAATATCAACTTACTGGTGTATATTAATACCTTTCAAACATATATATTTTTGGAGTTTGATGTAGTATATAAAGATTTTATATCCATGTGTTCAGCTTCCCGAGTCCAGGTATCGAACCCACGACCATGTCATCAATAACCCGGAGCTCTAACTGCTGAGCCACCTCTGCCCCACCTAACCTAACCTAAACTTACCCTACCCTAACCTAGTGTGTCAGGGTAGAGAATGTGGACTTCTTTGTGAAGGCAATATTACTAGGGTGCCAAAACTTTAGAAAAAAAATTGTTTGACTGATTTAGGTACATTAAAGCACAAAAAGTTCATGAGTGGACTTAATAAAGAATATACAATGTAGACCCTTTACTGTTAACTGTAGAATATCAATGGTGGCAATGTTACTGAGGTCATGGTTACACTGTGGTCTTCTGTGAATATACAGTAGCTCTTGCAGTATTATCACTGTTATTGATCCAAAGGCTTCAGATTGCTCTAGTTCTGCCATGCGTCACTGCTGAGATCTAATGAAAGATCTCCTTTCTGCAGCTAAATAAATGAGGCCTTAGTTAGAGCTAATACAATATAATCTCACAGTTGCAAATTCTCAGGTACACAGACCAGGCTTAGTCATGGCTTTAAATACAAGCTCACTGGGTCTCATCCACCAATATCTTACTAAGAAGTTCCCTAAATTTGTTTGTAAGAAAAGTCTTTTAGTGTTTTAAAAAGTCTTTTTTATTGTTAATGATGTGTTTTAAAGTGCAGAATTATTCATAAATTGAACAAATCCCAAATAAGAAAACACTGGAGAGCGTCAGGATCTCTGTGAGTTTTAAAAAGGACATTTCTTATTAGGAACGTTTGGTAAATTAGAAATTGTCTGGAAATCAAACAAAATCACAGTCATTTTCAGTCTAGTCGGGTTTAGGTTTTTCCTTTTGTCTATGTTTGCATGGAGCAAAGGTTTCCCAAGTTTTTTAATACATCACTTCAGGATGGGTCAGATTCTATTAGCCCTGCCTGTATGGCAATTTTCCTCTATTCATGCACCTCATCTGTTCTCTGCTGCTTCGGTGACTCAATGCTAAACAGAGGCTATCCGATTGGCCCAGGTGGCATTTGACTCAATATCAGAGCCACTGCAGTGATCTCTGTGCCTCCCTCTCTCTCTCTCTCTCTCACTCGCTCACTCTCTGTCTTCCCTGGGTATCTTCAGCTTCCCTCCTGCTCTTAGCAGGCTTTGAAATCCAGACTCAAAGTGAAGTTGGAGCCCACTGGGCCCTTGGCCCCTCTCTCCGTCCCCCAGCGGATCTGTGGCTGCGAGGCCCCTGAGATGAAACCCACGCCTGTCCACTCTCTGTTCCTGGTAGGTGTTCAGCCATGATAAATATTTCATTTCCGTGCAAAACAAATAGCTCCGCGCCGCTTCCGTGCCGGGCGGTGGGGTGGACGCCGGCACGGCGGGAAGCTCATGATGGTGTCAGTTGGACAGAGGGACGGAGGGAGAGAACACAGAGCCGCATGGCTGTGTCACTGATGGAGGGAACAGAGGAAAGAAAAGGCAAAGACCACAGAGGAAAAAAAGGAGCTTGTTATGAACAGTGGTAGCTCTGCGTGGGGCGGTGGGCAGGATCAGACAGGCCTGGCCCTGGAGTCAGACCAGCGCTGTACTGAGGACTGTCTTTGCTGTGGCCCTTTGACTTACTAGCAGCAGTGAGCAAGAAAAGTGGATTCATATCATTACTGGTGTTGCAAGACTTTTACTTTCAGAAAGGGCAACTTTATAAATGCAAATGTATGATAATGTAAGAATAAACAATTGTCTCATTCATGACACAAAATATGCAAAATAATGTTTAAAAAACAATTAGTGCAATTAAAAAAATGGTCATGTGACAACAATAATATTTTAGCAAGACTAATAGCGAATAAGCTGATTAAAAACATAGAGATTAGTGCTGTTTCTCTGGTACAGAGTCAAATGACTGGTTTCCCATATTGTAACCAGTTTATTAACATTTATTTGTTTATTTATTTTTGAATGTTGATTTTGCTCAACCTTAATTGTAATTGGTGGAGAACATGTTTGCAGATACAGATACATACATGTTTTTGTTTGTTTGTTTGTTTTTTAAATAAATCTTTTTATGGTTTTTATACATTTTCACCCCAAATTAGATTGCCATTTATCCACCTCGTAGTACTCTTTCCCCCCCACACCCCCCATCACACGTAACACCCCCAACAATAGTGTGAGGGCGAGACCACCACACTAGTTCTGACTCACAGGCTAGCAGACATCAGTGGCGGCTATCGTCGCACTACGGTGAGAGTGCCATCTACCCAACATGTTTTTTTTTAGTTAAACATCTAGTGAGCACCAAATAGTATTAGATTAGCACCAGATACTATTGTGTCATCCTGGTCTCAATAGAAATTTGCATAAATTTGACTAAAATACTATTCAAAGATTCATACAATATGTACTAAATATACCACAACTCTCATACACATGCACAAAGTACTGACACAACCCAGACACACAAAATCAAAGGATATGACCAGAGAATGTTAGTAGATATGATAGTAGAATAGTAATAGTAGAGTAGGTGTTATCATGCAAATGTAACAAATTTCTTGGGGTACACTTTAGGTTGTATATATGAGCCCCATAGTGTCACCTAAACCAATTCCAACTGTTCTTTTTATCTGGTGCTGACCTGATACAATTTGGTACTCACCTCAAATCTAGGTGTACAAACATTGTGGCACCAAACCCAAGAAGACTGGAGGCTGCCATCACTGCCAAGGGTGCTTCAACTAAGTACTGAGTGAATAGTCTGAATAATTTTGTTGATGCAATATTTTAGTTTTTATGTTCAATAAATTTGCAAACAATCTAAAATTCTAATCTAAAAAAATCTAATCTAAAATAGTTTTTATCATGTCATTACGAGATATTGAGTGAAGATTGATATTTTTTAATTATTATTATTTTAGCACAAAGGTCTCAACATAACAAAAGGTGGTCTTTCTGGACTTTCCAAATACATTGTACATATTTGCATATTATATATTCTTATTTTTTAAAACCATTTCTATGACTATTTTATTTGGACTAATGTATGTTCATTTTAAAGTATGTAATTTTTGCATAATTTCTATAGATTTTTTCACATAATGTAAGAGGAACTCATGTTATCAATGGTGTAAAAAGGGAAATACTGACACTGGAATCAATGAGTGCACATGATCTTGCTATGGGAAATTAAGAAGAGAACCAATATACATATTTTTATTTTTATTTTTTTAATTACTTTTTTTTCACCTTATAATGTCTTGGTTCATCCATTCATTCAGAGAATCTCTAATGCCTTCAGTCCTTTACCTGTGTCTGGTGTATCTGTCAATGATACTTATTATATATGTTATTATGTATTGTATTATATATTTTATATTATAAACTCTCAGAAGACATTCAGCATGCGAATGACCGGCATCATCTCCAGAGCTCTGCAGAGTCTGTGAACACCTTTAAGGTCAACAGTTTACATCCTCGCTTTCAGGCCACATTTAACACTCACAGATGTCGGACCCACCCTGGGGGGCCCATGCGCAGCAGTGCCCAGTTTAGTGGTGTTTTCCCTCACACACCTGATTTGGTGCATGCAGCGCTCCCTAATTAGCTGATAAGTTAAATCACGTGTGTAAAAGCTGGGGGAAGCACTCAGCTCTCCCTCAGCTCTCGGATGTGAGCTGGATGTGGGTGACAGTTTCCCAGCTGGTAGAAGAAGCTCGAGCAGGGTGGCGAACGCCGAATGTCGCCCATGGTGTGAGATTTGTACCTCGCAGTGTTTGACTGAGGCCTCCTCATTACTGTGTCCTGTAGCAGAGTGTGAGGTGTATGTCCTTCTAAACCTGTCAGTTAATGAGAGGCACTTGCACACTCCTGTGCCTGGGTCTAATCACAGGGACTGAGATAAGAGATCCCTGTAGTCTGCTACATGAGCATTAATTATTACATGGCTTCTTTTTATCCTCTCCATCTGACTGATATTCTTCACCAGCGCTGGGGAAAAAACCTGGCAATTACATATCTCCTCCTTTCGCTTCTCAAGAATTTCCCTGCTAATTCTCCCCAAACCGACGGGGCCCCTGCCATTTTGCCTTTGAAGTCCTAAGCATTTTAAAATCAGCGCACAATGGTGAAGAGGAATTATGCAAACACTTCTAAAGCGAGAGAGAGAGAGAGAGAGAGAGAGAGAGAGAGAGAGAGAGAGGTTGAGAGACTGAGAGGGTAGCACTGTTTAATATTGCCATACCAAGAGAATATTGAAGTATCTGATTCCATGCAATTAACACAAATTGTTAGTGAACTCTTAGCGGCCCAAACAAAAATGCAGTGTTTTACATCATGTTGAGCCTAATAATCTTCATTATATGAGATATCTTATTCATATCTCTTCATTTTCTTCCTCTTAGACATGTCTAAAAAAAAAAAAAATACCCCCTCCCCCTTCCCTCCCCTCACTGCAATAGATCGACGTCAATTGTGACTCAAATAACTGTGTAGTTACACATTAATAAGCCATGTAACGTCCAAATACATGTGGACACCCATTCTAATGAAGGCTTTCAGCTACTTTATGTTGCACCCATTGCTGGCGCCGATGTGCTAATAGGACTCTCCAGAGCAGATACACATTAACCTACAGGCACCATGCTGCCTAATGCCAGATGTGGGCTAGAGGGGTATAAAAAAGCTCCCTCCCCCCCAGGCACTGAGCTGTGGAGCAGTGGAAGAACTGTGTTCTCTGGAATGATGGTGGTGGAGCTCCATCCAGTACTTTTTGGGATGAGCTGGGGAGTTGGGGATGAGGTGGGGTGGTGATCATCCAACATCCTGACCTCACTAACACTAACATCCAGCATCCTCACAGCAGTGCTCCTCCAAAATCTAGCAGAAAACCTTCTTCCCTGGACAGTAGAGACAGTTACTCCAACAGAAGCAGGATCAACTCTTGATTTCAGAGTAAGCAATGAATGAGCAGGTGTCATAATGACATAAATAAATGGACAAAAGTGGATGAACCACAAATGGTCCTTGGAGGGATGTCATAGAAGAACCCACGTTTGGTTCCAGAAAAAAAAAAAAAAAACATGCCGGCAAAATGTATGTGGGATATATGAAGAACCTTTCAAAGACATAAAGCACCTAAAAATGTTCTTTATCAATCTGAATCACTTAAAAAAAATGATTGGTTAGGAAACCAAAAGCAGTTCTTCTGCAGCATAGCTCAGATAACAATTTATAGCACCTTTATTTTTAAGAGTTTAGCAAAGCTTATGTAAACCTACATATACAGCGTGTCCGTAGTGACAGCATATTTTCCCCTATGTTGTTATACATGTGTAACAAGATGAGGGTACTTATATAATTACACATGCAGTACTGTTATTAACAAATTATACATCAGCAGTAGCTACGTTGTTATTACATGGACTGTTGATGTGTAATTACACAGTTATTAGAAAATACTGCATAGAAAGCTGGTCCAATTTCCCATTACAAGCAATCATTAAAAAGATTTCCAGCACTTTGAGGAATTGAGGGCTATCCTAGATACCCTCAATGAATGTGGGTAGCCCAGTTCTGGCTCTGGCTCCTGGACGTTTCTGATTTTGTGGTCATTTTTTTTTGTTTCTCGACCCGATGCAGCGCCTCTTTCTGCCCCACATTCCCAAAGCCTGGGGACACCCGGCGCCAAATTAAGTGCCAAGGCTGGATCGGCTCTGCTGCTTGTTAAAGTGTGAAGGCCCAACATCAACATCTCCAATACTGGGGCTGGCTCACTAATTCAAACACAGTGTCTCTCGCTCACAGAGCCTCTATTCTCAGCTGTTGGAGAGGGATGCTAAGAGTAACAGCCGTGTTTGAGAGACACAGTGAAAGACAATGCAACGTCTGTCAATGGACACATCTGACGTCCTGTAGAAGGACGACTGTAGACCTGGCCATGTCTAGCATTTGATTGGAGCAGATGGAAGCAGATGTGCCTTCTACGGTAACATCATGTTACTTAGCTTTCATTTGACTGGCTAAGCACAAATGCTTAACTTCTCCTTCTCGGCCTTTGTCTCTGTCAGTCTGTCTCCTTCTCTCTCTCTCTCTCGCTCGAATTCGTTCTCTCTCTCTCTCACTTTCTCCCTCTCCTTCTCTCTCTCTCTCTGACTTTCTCTCTCACTCTCTCTCTCTGTATGCTTGAGGCAATTACAGCAATGTTGCATTTGTCAATCACATTCATTCGTGCATGGTTTCCTGAAATAATTATCAGGTGAGTGGCATCTTGTTGCCTGGAGTACCAGCCTGGCAAAGGCAAGCCCCAGAGTATTAATTACTGCGTGCGGAAATTTGCAGAGAAGCAAGTCTTTTAATGGTAGAACTGACGCAACATGATTGTTTTGATTTTTTTTTCCCTCCTAACATGACAATCATCGCCGTCCCTGTGGTCATCAGCATAGATTAGCTGGAATCGTCAGGGGAGGCCATTACCAAGCTGTGTACCATTTGATAAAATGAGCTCCAGTCTTTTCTGTTTGTTGATTTTCAAAAAAAAAAAAAAAAAAAGAAGGGGGGGGGGGTGCTTTTTCAACAGAAAAAAAATGTGGAAAGAAAGAAAAAAGATGGAAAGAGAGATAAGAAAAGAGAGAGAGAGAGAGAGAGAGAGAGAGAGAGAGAGCACCCTGAAAGTCAACATGTCTAATAAAAATGGCCTAGTGCCAGAGCAGCACAAGTGCAGTGCTATTTATCAGGGTGATAGGGCTGCACTGCTGGAGAATACCGCTGGAAGAAATGCTTTCAAGGAAGCCTCCTTCAAATAGCTGGCATAAAAGATGCATTTATTCTAAAGGGCTTTTTTTGTTTTTTCAGGAGGGAGGAGTAAAAGTGGGTGCAGTGGAGGCAAGCCACAATCCAGAGAGAGAAAGAGAGAGAGAGAGAGAGAGAGAGAGAGAGAGAGAGAGAGAGAGAGAGAGAGAGAGAGAGAGAGAGAGAGAGAGAGCTGGAGGTGGTATGCTGGCAAAGTTGACATTGTCACTGAACTGAACCACAGATTGGACAGTTACACTGTTATTTTTTCACCCTATTTTGCCCCAGATTGTAAGTGAATTTCTTACACACGTTACCTCACTCCTCCACTGCTCCACCAGCACACACTCTGTTCTTCTCACATCTGTGATTTCTTACCTGTAAACCTGCTAGAGTGTAAAAAACACAAAGCAGTACAGAGAGTGCTGCTACGCTCTTAGAAAAAGGTTCCGTGCAAAAGGTTGTAGGCATCTCTGACATTTTAAAAAAAGCTCCTTATCTGGGCACTAGGTGTTTATTTACTCAGTAGAATAATAATATTACTAATATTAGAATAAAAACTATTAATAACACTCCTACAGAAAGTGGTGGAGGTTCTCCATCACTGTGTTCATCATTAGAACATCTCCAAAGTTCTCCTCTCTCATGGAGTCAAGTATTATTTAGAGTTCTCCTCAGATCAACACCTGGTTTGATGGTAAATCAGGGCTTAATGATGGTAAATCAGGTGAGCTGCTGCTGCTGCTGCTGCTGCTGATGATGATGATGATGATGATGATGATGGAGTTGAACACATCCTCCACGCTGTGCTGGCTGGACTGGGGGGCGTCCAGGAGAAACCTGGAGGAACCGAGCTCTGTTCTTCAGACTAGCTCACCGACAAGATCTCACTACTTTCTTTCTTCAGAATGAGAAACCTGTGTTCCTTAAGAAGGTTCTAACAGATAGGCATACCAGGTTTTCAATCATGGGGATTATACACTATACACTCTCATTAAAAAGTGTCCTTTGACTTGAAGATACCAAGTGGATGAAGATGCCACACTTTGGGTGCTGCATAGAACCATTTTAACAGGTTATCCTTGGAGATGAGGAACCATGTAATCAGTCAAAGAAGCAATTGAATTTATACATTCATATTGTTCTTTGGATTTCTTTTGCTTTGAATAGAACCATTCAGTTCTCTTCTCATAACTTTCAAGATTTATAAAGGGTTCTTTGATATGTAATAGTAGTGGAACCCTTTTTCTTTCTTGTTTAGAAAGGTTTTCCTTGTATATAAAGAACCATGTAACCTGGCAAAGAGCCTCTTGGGCTATATTGAACCATTGTGAAAGGTTCTTTCAAGAACAATACTCTTAGTAAACAGGGTTCTCTGACTTTAAGTAAAGTTGAGTAAAAGCTGACTTAAAGTAGTTGAACCTTTTTTCGGTGCTGTCTAGAACCATTATAAAAACATTTCATTGTATATGAAGAACCATGTAATCAGACAAAGAACCTCTTGACCTATATAGAAACATTTCAAAAGGTTCTTTAAAGAGTGTTTTCCCCCATCCAGGTCTATAAGGTGAAGTTTAATAAACTATTATTTTCTAATGACCCTGAGGCTGCTTTGTAGACCTACATAGAACCATTTTGAAAGGTTCTTTTAAGAACTATACTCTTAGTAAAAAGGCGTCTATTACTTAAACAGTAGTTGAACCCATTTTTCGGTGCTGTCTAGAACCATTATGAAAACATTTCCTTGTATATGAAGAACCATGTAATCAGACAAAGAGCCTCTTGACATATATAGAACCATGTCAAAAGGTTCTTTAAAGAGTGTTTTTGTGTTTTCCCCCATCCAGGTCTATTAGGAGAAGTTTATTAAACTATTATTTTCTAATGATCCTGAGGCTGCTTTGTAGACCTACATAGAACCATTTTAAAAGGTTCTTTCAAGAACTACACTCATAGTAAAAAGGCATCTATTACTTAAACAGTAGTTGGACCATTTTTTTGTGCTGTATAGAGCCCTCATGAAAAAAATCCTTGTATAAAAAGAACCATGTATCCATGCAAAGAGCCTCTTGACCTATATAGAACCATTTTAAAAGGTTCTTTCAAGAACTACACTCATAGTAAAAAAGGCGTCTATTACTTAAACAGTATTTGGACCATTTTTTGGTGCCAAAAGCACGAAAATCCTTATATAAAATGAACCATGTATCCATGCAAAGAGCCTCTTGACCTATATAGAACCATTTTGAAAGGTTCTTTAAAAAGTGTAGTTTTCCCCCATCTTGATCTATGAAGTGCAGCTTCATTTGCCTATTATATTCTAATGACCTGGATGTTCTTTGAACACATTCAATGTTTTTCCCTCTTATTTCATCTGTGAAAAGCATCCCGGTGCCCATATTCATTTTCATTTGCATGTTCCAGCACATGTGTCACCAACAGCTATCAGCTCCACCATCTTGTACACATATAGATTAATCAGGCAGGAGGGAATTGGATGTCAATTCTCACCCATCTAACATTACAGAGCCAGCAGTGTGGGAGTTCTCATGCTTTCAGAAGTGTGTCTGTGTGTGTGTGTAGAGAGAGAGAGATGGTTTGTCACATGGCTTGGTGAGGGTCCCAGTGCTTTGCCTTCACATTTCAGCTTTTCTCTGCTGCATCTGATGTTCAAATCTGGGCCACTTGTCCTGGTCTGCAGGCTCTCATTGTTGAGTGGTAACACATAGTTTACAGCGACATGGCATATTCCTCACCACCCTCTCCCCACCCACTCCCCACCCTCCTTTATTACGGCTTATTTATAAACTAGGTTAACGGCGGCATTTGAAATCCGAACCCCTGCACCCTATCTGAAAGTGATGGTGTGCGAGAGCCACACAAAAGAATAGCTTTATAGTTTACTTAAAGCTCGCAAACCGCACTTCAATGGCTTTAAAGAGGAAACAAATCGAGGGGAAGAGAAAAGAGGTGGATGAAGGGGCTGGGTGGTGGTGGTGGTGGAAGTGGGGGGGGGGGGGGGGTAGAGGAAAAAAGGAGGAAAAGAAAGAAAAGGAGAGAAAAGCATCAGAGCTCATTATCATTGGTGTTGCAGCGGAAAGCTTTCTCTTCCCTGCTCTGTCCACGGAGCTGAATTTCAGCGTCAGATGAGCCGGGTCTGCCGGGACTTCAGCTGCCACTTTAATTAGTGTTCAGTAATTTCAATAATGAGTGACAATCCATTGGGGCTTTTAGGTTGGTCTTCTCGTCAGAGGCGAATCAATAATCTGCTGTTTTTCTCCCCCCTTTTTTCTTTCTCTCTCTCTCTCTCTCTCTCTCTCTCTCTCCCTCTCTCTCTCTTTCAAGACCACAAAGTGGCATGTAAGTTCCATCAGAGAAAGAGGCAGTAAATGAGACGGGGCAGCAAGTCCCAGAGAAAGGCATCAGACAATGGGCTCTAATGGCGAAGGCTAGGTCTGTTCGTTCGTCCCCCCCCCCCCCCCCCCTCTCTCTCTCTCTCTCTCTCTTTTTGTTCTGATGTTATTGGTTGAAAAGGCAGGTCTTTAGCAGCGAGTGTAGGGCCGGCACCGTGAAAACAATTCGGCCCGGCTGGAGAGAAGCCTGATTTGAGTAAGAGAGAGTTGAGGTGCAAGGATTACCGGAGTAATCCCCTGGTCCGCACCTCAAAGCAGAGTGGAACTATTGAGGCTAATTGCTCCGTAAGAGCATTGTTGTTGGGACGGGTTCTATCCCGTTGTGACAACCCAGCGTAATTGATAATAGGATTTTCGGGACGTTGAAATATTCCTATTAAGATTGTGGTGAAATGATTTAAATGTATATATATATATATATATAAATTATTATTATTATGTTTCGAAATAAACATCATCATCAACTACCTCGTTTATTGGCACCCTGTAGAGAATGGGATAACCTTAATTGCGTGTCAACACAACAAATTAAAGGTAAACCACTTTTGGGCACCTAAGGAACCTAACAATGCATTGGTTATTTGAGAAAATCCACTGAAATCAATTAAATAAACAGTGGGTTTTTTTTCTTTGATTTTGCTGTAAATGATGTGTTGGAAGCAGGAAAAAGGGTCCAGGGTCAAACTGTGATGGCCAGACAACTGGGTACCTACCAAAAGTGGACAACCAGTGAACTAGCAACAGAGTCACGGGTGCCCAATGCTTTATTGATGCGATCCATGGAGGCCCACAACTTCACAACTTACGGGACTTTAAGGAAGTCTGCTGCTAATGTTAGTCTTGTTGCTAGATCACCTTCAAAGATCTTGTGGATTCCATGCCTGAAGGTATCAGAGCTGTTTTGGTGGCAAACAAAGGTGGATGGTTTTAATGTTAGGGCTGATATGTCATTCTAATATGTATTTTATGCCATTTTGCAGAGCTTTGTTTGTAATTATATGTGTAAGAATTCATATTTTCACTGCATATTTAACATGTGAACATGCAGGCATGTTAATTGTTTGATTAAGATTGAGGGATGTCACCTTGGAGCTTCTCTCCATCACTTACAAGCACTCCGAGTCAGCATGGTTCTGCATAGCATTATGCCAATGATGCGCAATTAGACCTGCATCATGGGGAACAAAGCTCAGGGTGAGGGGCTTTTCTCTCCTGCTTCTGAATCCACCACTCTGAACTCCTGAACCTGTGAGGAGAGAGGTCTACCACAGCCTCCGGGCCAAAGAGAGAGAGAGAGAGTGAGAGTGAACAAGAGAGACAGAGAGAGAGAGAGAGAGAGAGAGAGAGAGACTCTTCAGGAAGTGTGTGGAAAATGATGCCTCGGGCAATGTTCCGTTCTCAGCGGTGGAGGTACTGGTGTAGTTTTCAGGGGTTAAGGAGATTATTCACAGCTCTCATGCTCTAACAGGGAGAGATTGCTTGCCCCGATCATTTTTCCCAGCCACCTCTTTAAATGGGCCTTTAAATGATGAAATAGTGACCACTGAATGGACGCAGTGACAACCCAACACGTAAGCTGATACACATTTATGCATACAAGATTAAACTTACCACTGACATTTAAGTGCGTTTTATGAAACTAAAGAAAAAACATAAATTATTCATTTACCATAAACCTCTTTTTACCCATTACAATTAAACTAATTCTGTTACTATGGCTTCATGACAGATATAGACTTTATAGGCGTTCCAATCAGATTGTATTGTGCTGCATCCAAAAATCAGTCCTGGCTGAAACACTCGTTAGTGTGTAAATTGGTGGAGCTAAACTGTTTGCTAGACAGTATGTAAATTCAGCTGTTTTTTATGACAATGAATTTTAGATAGCTGTTCTTGACTAAAAGTATAGACAAAAATCATCAGTAGAAAATTATTTATTTTGTCAAATCATCTACCAAATATCTACACAAAAAAAGCATATAATGGTCAATAAAAAAGACATTTAGGAACATTTCTATTGGTTCATTCATCAAGAATTTTTTCCAGGTTTAAAATTGGTCTAAAAGTAAATACAACATCAAAAAAAGAGAAGCCAGGTTTTTTAAAACAGTGATGATTCAGGACCACATGTTCATTTTAAGGACCATGTTATTCACAGGCCCTTAGAAATGTACTGTATATAGTGTGTATGATAGTGCTCCATCCAATGCTTTCGGGATGAGTTGGGGAGTTTAGAGCATTGCTGCAAGGATTTGATTATGTTCAGCCACAACAGTGTTGTGTGTGTGTATATATATATATATATATATATATATATATATATATATATATATAGTTGGGGGGCAGATGGAGAAAAAGAAGAAGAAAGATTTAAGTGCAGTTCACCTCTTGCATTCCCCCGTCTTTTTAACCAGGCATAATTCATCGCAGTAAAGACATCCATAATGTGGCCCTATTCATTATTCATTGTAAATTTATATTTGGCATAATTACGGAGCAGTGTCTATCGGCGCGGCCAGTGTGGAGAAGCTCACATCGGGAAGATAAATGGTGAAGCAGGAGCTCTTAATGAGAGAAGGGGGTCATTTACGGGACACGGGCCGGCTATTAGCACGTCGGGGCTACAACTAGCTTGCGCTTGTCATTTGTCCCCAGGTAGCGGGCCAGCGAGCAAACACAGGATGACAAGACAAAAGGAACAGCAGGAGAAGAAAGTGTTCTTCAGTGAGAGCTGGCAAACTTTGAGCTCTGAACTCGTGATGTCTTGCTTTTTTTATTTTTAGCCCATTGTGAAGGTTGATTGCTGCAGGAGATAAGCAGTGTAAGCAGAAGACACATTCAGACATGTTAGACTTTGTTCAGCTTCTATGAATTTAATGCTTATTATTAAACATTTCAGAACAAAGAAAGAGAAACTTCGGTTTATGTTTAGGCTAAAGAAAATGATCAAAAAATGGGTTATTTGACCCCTTTGAAACCATGTAGAGAAAAACCATATAAGCAGACAAAGAACCAGAGAAATCTGAGTTTCTACATTTACTGAAGTACCATTTTTTTAGGAGTACTACTGTTTCATGCAGATTACAGTACTAACACATTAACCCTGGTTGTGCTGAAATTGTTATCACAAACTTATTTTACTGAAGAGTAGCTTCACCAGTTTGTACAGAAGTCCCTGAAGTTACTGAGTAATATACCTTGTGTATAAGAGTGTAAGAGGTTTTTCTGTGTTAAGGGGTTAATTATGTCAACATTTTTATTCATGGAACCGTTCTTTGTTAAAGTCAGTACTGATTCCTAGTTTGAGAATAATACATGTCCCATTACCAGTCTCCATTGTAAAAAAAAAAAATGCTTACTGTATGAAAGAGAGCAAGAGGCTACAATCACAGAAATATACAGTCTTTGTTCATTTTCTAAGTGTAAATAAGTGAATAGTGAACAAATCCTCCATAGAAAATAAACTTCACTGTACAACAATTCTACACATTTCTATTTATTGTCTAAATTTGACATATTGATAAAAAAAACATATTGCTATGTGCTATTAGTTATCCACAGGCCACGAAACACTGCATTTTGCAATATGTTAAAGCTACTAAACAGTAATTATGCGATAGAATGTTTAGACATGTGTTTCTGTAAAGGATGAGAACTTTCCCATTAGAAAATCAACCTGTAATTTGACCTGAGGTGCACTAACATTTGCATAAGGCTGTTTAAAATACATGCAGTCATTGGGTAGAAGATGCACCAACTACTCACAATAGTCAATAATCAATTAGAAATCACATGATTTTCATTTTGTACTCCCTTTGTTCAAAGGATAAAAAAATATTATTGAAATATATTATTTAAAAGTAATAAAACATTCTGATTAAGCTTTTTTGTCAACTCATAATCAAATAAATACTGTAGCTAAATAAAATGCACTGCTTTTTTAAATTAAAAAGCTAAAACAAATCTAATCATGTTTATATGAATAGTCACAATCAATTATTTTATCTGTTGACAGTTGTAGCCATTTCAATATTACGTAAATAATTACAATTACCTGCAAACATTACATAAGGTACTGTATATAGATAAATATTCTCAAATGACAGATTTACAAATTCTGCATAAAAATATAAAATTAGTATTAATTGAAATTTAGAATCTGCTTGTTTCAGTGACCTGTAAATGAATACCACGTGCCAATTTTACTTTAAAATAGCAGCTTCAGAATCATGCCCACTTCATTTCCTATATCAGGGAGAATGGTCTCTCTGTCCTTGCCACTCTAGGCTACAATACTGCTACTGCACCTCTGAACTGCATCAGACCTCTCGGCAGAAATCCCGTAATATTACTCCACCTCCTCAGTCCTCATGTTGTTCAAAGTGTGATTTGTATTTACAGCAGGGTACTACACAATGCTATTATGCTATGCTTTTGTTATTGCTGCTAATTAACGGTAACTTCAAAAGTTGGGGTTGTCTAATAGCTACTGAGTATGGCTGTCAAAAGCCCCAGCAGTGCTCCCTAGCCCTGAGTCACAGTGACACAAACACACTTCAGGTCTTTACAGATGTTTGGTCACAAGTGTCTGGCTAGCACTCCTCACCAGTGTGAGAGAAGAGTAAGCCTCATGATCCTCCCTGGCGCTTCTGCATCCACACACTGAATCCCCATTATAAATGCGCCTCAGTACGGGCGGCCCTGAGACGGACCGTGTCCATGTGAAGCCTGGAGGGGAGGCCTCGCCTGGGGGAATACACAAACCCCAGAGACAGAGAGAGCAGCATCCTCCCACAGAGGGGGAATCACCCCAGGTTTGAGGAACACAGCCCTGCTAATCTAACTTTTCCTCACACATAATAGGAGAAGGCTCCCCAATGGCCCATTTATTTGTATTAAAAATGTCATTCAGGATCGTTGTCTTAATTGATTTCATTCCTCCGCTTGCCTCTCTCCCCATATATTTCCTCTTTAATAATCAAAATCATTATGTATTTATTATTAATACGCTGTGGTTTGCAGGCTTTTTTATTTATTATTATTATTTTTGTTATTTTAATGTGACTTTGATTTGAATTTTAATATCTGAGAGACGTTTCACTGCTGACTGAGTGTTTCCTTGTCTTTGTCATCGCGTGGTGTTTATAATTATTTGTGTTGACTTCCTCCCCCCCTCTCTCTCTCTTTCCCTCTTTCTCATCCACTATTTCAGGTTGTCAGTTTGTAGAGAGGCTGAGTTTGTGATAAGACAGTAATGGGCTGTAAGAGGAAGGAGAAAAAAAAAAAACGTGCCCAGTTATTAGTGGCTCCCGTGGGACATGTGTGTGTGTTTGGTAGAATATGTATGTGTGTGACAGAGAGACAGTGAGAGAGAGATGCCCGTATTTACATGTGTCACGCATCCTCTCATCCCCCCTGCCTGGAGAATTGTCAGCCATATTGCTGCAGCGTTTGGCGTGAAAAGGTGCAGCAACAAGTGGCTGCGACTGGCTGTCTCCGTTTCAATCAAGCTCAACTGCTCCGGGGATAGACGACTAATGCTAATTGCACTTCTGTGGCGATAGCAAATAAACTGCCTAAATGGCATGTCAATTCCTTAGCACATTCTAGAGCCTGAACATGGCCTCTTTTGGGATGTTGGTTTATTCAGGAGATCATATTTTTGGGGGACATTGTGAATACACAAGCCTTCACTACGGTTACAGTGGTGTGGCTGGGGGTGGGCTTTAAGTAGTCCTAAGATGTAGGACCATTCCTAGTTATTTGAGTGATGCCACAGAAGAATTCATGAAAAAGCATGTTTGCAATAAAGAAAGAAGATTGTTAAGGTGTGAAGGTGTAAAGAACTGTGACTTGATGTGCTGTACCAATTTAAATGTTCCTCACACTCACATGGTTCTTTATGAAACCAAAAGTAGTTCATCTATGGAGTCATGCAAAGAATGTTTTGTATTATCTGTATTTTAATTTAAGTTAATGTATAAAGATGAACTTTTTTTATATAACCATAATAATAACTAGCTAAGGCTAATAGGCTAAAAACTAGCCTTAACATAATGTGTGTAAAATCCGGAAAAAAATAAAATAAAATAAATAAATAAATAAATAAATATATATATATATATATATATATATATATATATATATATATATATATATGAGAAAGAGGTTTACCTTTACATAGCATTTGTTTAATTCCAGCATAATATCCTAATAATAATAATAATAATAATAATAATAATAATAATAATAAATATATATATAAAAAAATAAAGTTAATTGCCAAAAAAATCCACAATTTCACTGGACACTGTTCAGCCGTTCTGTTAAAGTCAGTGACCTTTCAGAATATCTGGTCTGTTTAATTGTTTAACAAGTCGGTACATGACAACACAAATGAAAAAACACAAAAAAAAAAAAAAACATTTCTAGAAATCAGTTCCTGTGGTTTTGTCTTGGTGGAACCACTCAGACCAGATATTCTGAGAGGTGGCCTATTTGACACAACATGAAGGCTAAACAATATCCAGTGGACTTTTATGGCAATTGAAATGTTAACACAGAATGTGTGGTGAGTGTAGAAGCAAACGCTGATGTGAAATCAATGTGAAATCCTGGATATTTTACACAATTTAGAAAAAGAGGATGTGTTTGGGGACATAGAGAACATCTGATCACCTTAGTTTTAGCCCTAAATCAACATCAGTGCTATGTTACAGGCTAACATTGCAAAGTGCATGAGATTGCACAGCGAGGCTAACAAATTGCTGCTAGCACTCAAGTTCTGGCCCATTGCAAATGTACACTTTGTTTATGTTGGGTCAGGACTAGCACCACTGGGTTTCTCTCATTTCTCTTCTGACTGTTACATTGCAGAGGTTGGGGAGGTAGAGCGAAAGAGAAGGGGGTGGAAAGAAAGAGACAGGGGGAAATTCATCACTTGATTCTTTTGTCTTTTCGAGTTTCCTCTCCCTGGATGCAGGGAAGTATCACATTACTTACTAACTGTTGTCTCGGACCACTCAGAGAGCAAGCAAGGGGGAATGGACCGAGCGTAGAAGTGTTCTAAAGGGCTTGAACCCCTACTGAAAGGATGCAGACAGTAAATAAGCTCGCCTTGTATCTATTAAAACCCTGATTTATAGCTGCTCTGTGTCATCTAACGTGTTAGCCAGGTGCATGCATGACGCCGGACGAAACCCGAGCCAGGTCTAAATCACAGCTCTGAGCTCAGGAAGACGCAAGCGATTCAATTCCCAGATTGTGGAGCTCCTCAGCACCTTCGTCTACACCGTCAACAGCAGGGGTGGGGCGAGCGACATTTGTTATACGTTTAAGAGTGAAGAACATATCTCCTATCCCGCCATCCTCCTACATCCTCCACCTTTCCCCTTCTCCCAGCTCTCCTTTCCCTTTTTTCCCAGTCGTTCACTGTCTCTTTTCTCCTCCCATCTCTCCTTTCTGGATTCCCACCGGTTGCTGGCATTTCCTCTTGCTGTCTGCCTGTGGAAGAGGGGGATAAATCCTGCCTTTCTGGCAGAAGCTGCCGCGCGGCCTGGCGGCGGTGGAGGCCATTGACAGTTGAGTGTTGTCAGGGGATATTAAAGTCCAGCAGCGGGCCCATTTGCGTTATTATTTCATGGACTCTCCCATAATCAGTTCCATGCCTCCCCCTCTGCGCTTCCTGCCAACATGTGTCTGCTGTGTTTAATAGTTCAGTGACAACAAATTTATGTTGCTAAGCTCCAGAAAGTAAACCTCACCAAAATACCCCGCGCCAGCCTCCCCTCCTAAGATGTCCGCGGCCAGTGATATGGAATTTACTTGTTTTGAGCCCGGCTTAATTGTTTCCAGATTTTGGTCTTCCCCCGGAATATTCCTGAGCGAAGCCACATTTTCTCACGATGCCGGCGGCCAAGAATATCTGGAGTCCAACTGCGGTCGCTTGCTGCTGCTTTCCCTCTGCTTGTCAAACATCCTACACCAGACCGCAATGATTTGTCTTCATGTTAACCATGCCTAAGAGACGGCTGTGGTATTAGAACTTGTAGGGGAAAGTGGTATCTCATTAAGCCCCTGCCTTAGTGGCTTCATCACTCTGTCATTCTTGACATATCATGGCTGTCACTGGAGAGTGTACAAATAATCAAATAAGAGTGTTTTTCTTTCCATCTTTCTTCCCTTCCCCTCCTCGTTCCTCCGTACTTTGCTCAGATCCAGTGGGTCAGTGAGAACCCAGGCGTATTCCTCTTGCAAATGAGGACTATGATTTGAGAATGCAGTGAGAAAATCTGTGAGGAAGTGGGAAAAGACTTTCTCTCGCTCTCTTTTTTCCCTCTCATTAATAAAATATCCACTTTTTTGGCTGTAACCTTCTTATTAACAGCTGCAGAACAGTCCAATTTGATCTGCATTTCTCCACAGCCGCACTAACTCTTCACGCCCTTAACAAATGCAGCGATATTAGAGCCTCTCATTGACCTTGCAGCGTGTCCATATGAATATGGATGTCCACTCGTGTTTTACTATGCAGTTCCCAAGGAACACGGTCCTTTGACCGCCCTCCAGCAGGACCCGCTCCTGCTTCGGCGGCAGCGCGTCTTGTTTCGGTGACGTGAGATTCAGGGCGAGGCTATAAAAACACGGACACGTCCGCACGAGGAGAAGGAGGATCATTAATTCATAAAACATGCGCATGCTCATCCGCCACAGTGCAGTGCGAATAAACATCACCTCTAATAAGGAGCCTGTGCTCTGTATTCTATAAATGAGCTGGAAGCGGCGTCCCCCGGTACGCCACTGCAAACCAACTCTGCTGGATTAAGACGTAATTAATCTATCATCTCCCCTTCAACTTGTTCTGATAATACATATGAGCACCGTCTCTCCAAGCCCTGTCTTCTGTTTGGTAAATTAAACAGCCTATATATAGAGCAGAACACCTACC
The DNA here is from genome assembly GCF_030463535.1 of Salminus brasiliensis. Taxonomy (NCBI): domain Eukaryota; kingdom Metazoa; phylum Chordata; class Actinopteri; order Characiformes; family Bryconidae; genus Salminus; species Salminus brasiliensis. The sequence continues at coordinate 5,666,739 of NC_132899.1, read as the reverse complement.
GTAGTGCTTATTAAAGATTGCAGCATCTATAGTCATACAGTCACTGCCCTTGACTACTAGCAGAAATTCATCCCGCAATGTCAGGACAGAGTAAGTGGCGTTCTTCTGTCCTTGACCCTTCAAGATATTGCTCAGTCAAATTTGCACAGTCCTTGCAGTCCCACTACACACTGCAAAAATCGCTGATCGGCCATGATGTGCTTAACTCCAGAAATGGATTATTGAGGCTATTAATGTAATGCCTTTAGTATTACTTTTCTTACTTATTCTTTTTGTGGTGTACAAATGATATTTTAAATGAGTGTTGCTCTAAAATGACACCAGTCCATTAAAATTCATGTGTAGAAAATAATCAAGTCCTCTTTCTACTAAAAACTGAACTGGTGGCAGAGCTAATCCATATAATATTAATCAGTATTAAACACTATTAGCTATTTAGGTGCAGATACTTTTGAATGCATTAAGTATAACAATAGGAAAAACAGTAAATAATAAATAATATGTTCTTCAGAGCTGTCAGATTCAGTAAAACTTGCCTATATGGGACAGACCTACACTATAAAACTACTGATTTTGCTCCATGGCAACATCTAGCAGCACCAAGATCTCAGCCAATATTGAGAAGCCTCAGCTTATAGGGATCCACAGCACAATAGAACAAGCTAGTTGGCATGAATAGAGAATGAGCAGCATTGTTACTATACTACAACCAGATCAAGTACATGCATAATTACAGTTATATGGACTGAGTAGCAAACAGGATGTGCCAAAACTCTATGGCTATGGCTATGGCATTCTTCTGAATGTCTACTTTATGCATTTATTTAATGGATAAATATCATTCTGTTGTTCCTAAAGTTTATTTTTGACATAAAAAGGGTGCCAGGACCCCCATATTTTGCATCTGGCTACCAATATTGCATTTGAGGCTCCTGAAAAGAAGCTGCCTGACTAAAACAAACTTTTAAAAGGTAGTTAGGGGCAGAAAAGTAAAATATATTAAATAAAGGAATTTATTTAAACATAGTTCAATTATTTATTACTTCCCACCTCTGACAGTGTGTCATACAGTGTCAGAAAGCATAAAAGCTAGTCTATTTGAGAAGACTTTACAAATCTGAGGCAAATGCCTGTTAATTTGTCCATACAATTTGCATGATGCCAATTGATGGATTACAGACCCTCTATTACCTAAATTAGCCTCATAGTTCCACTAAAGAAGCTTATTTCGGACACCAAACATCTTGGCTGACCTGGGTAAAGGGACAAATAAATAATTGATTGAACCATTGCTTTAGTACTAAAGTTAATTCTACAATGTCAGCAGCTAGTTAGCACCCCACTGCCCTTGACCGTTAAAGAGCATTTGGAACTTGTTGTCATGCCTGAGCTCTCCGATTGGTGGAAGCAGCTTCCATCCAAGTCCTGATTGGCCCCAGGTGGTCCGCGAGCCTCATCTGCGTGTGCACGTCTTCACATTGTCTGATCAGATAATAGTCTAGCTTGGAGGCACTCAGGGCTGCCAGTCTTGCAGATTGGAAGAGATTGAAGAGTGCTGAGGGTGGCTGCTGTGTGCTTGTTTTAGGTTGGCTGGCTCAGGCCCCCCCCAGGGGTCTCCAGGTCTACAGCGATGCTCCCTACTGAGCACCTCTCAAACTCCACCTTCAGCTACATCACCCCCTCTATCGCTACCACTCGCATCACCCCTTAAAGCCCCCACCCCCGACCCTGCTCTCTTATTCTGCTCTGATTGTAGAGCCTAATACCGGCAGGCAGTGTATTAATATGTAAGAGATCAAGAGATTATTGATTAGAATCACTTGCCTAATATCCCCTTGTCTGTCATGTAGTTCACTGAGGCCTCTTTCATGTTTTTTTTTTTTTTGTTCATTTTTTTTAGCTTTTTTTTTTCTTCTTTTCCCCTCCCTTCGTTTGGTGTCACTCTATTTAAATATTCATGACAGATCTTGCTTTGTGCCCCTACAGCGGAATTTCTAATTAAACTGTCAAAAGAAATACAATATGGCCCTAAGGGTTATTATCATAAGGGTCAGCTTCCACTGATCGGCCCTGGTCATACCGAGGGGGTAATTACCTCTAAGCACGGAGTGTTTACCTTTTCCTATACCTGTGGCCTAGAGCAGAGAGCCTAAATGAGGCTCTGGCCACTGCCGTCTGCCTTTGAAGCCCCCTTCACGCCAGCCCGAATCAGCCTGATGGAGAGGAGAGACTGACGAAGGCAAAGTCTATAACAACATAATCAGCAATTACGGCTGGGAAATGGAGAGAAGCGAGAATTTTATCTCATTAAAAAGACTTACAATTTTCTCTCCTCCATCTATGTCCATCTCTCTCTCTCTCTCTCTCTCTCTCTCTCTCTCTCTCTCTCTCTCTCTCTCGTTTTCGCTCTCACTCACTCATTCCCTGTCACTCGCTCGTTCTTTCGAATTCAAATGATTCTGCTTTAAAGGTGAGCCAAGGAATCTGGAAATTTAATCCAGGAGAAGAAAGCTAGAGCCAATTAGCGGGGCTCGCCGGCTAAAATATGAATGACATTTGCTCTGGCTGACTCTTAATGGAGTGAAGGCATTCGTCTTATCCTGCCACCATCAGTTTATCTCCTGTCATTATTGTTGCCTTAGTACTTCTGTCAAATTACGGCTCGCTAATTTCTGTTCATCTTTTTATGAGGTCTGTTAGCGAGAGCCTTTAACGAGCTCCCAAAACTGACCGGGTCTACTGGAGTTAAAACAGGTTTCTCCCATTCCAACAGCACACCGTCAGGAAGAAAGTTAAACCGGGCCATTTGTCTCGCACACGTTACGTTACACTGTACATCACACACATAAAGGCACTTCTTTAATTTGACTTTTTATGTGACTGCTTAATGTGATCTTTTAGGGCACTCTTAATGCCCTCCAAATTTGTAGAATATCACAGTAAATCAGTGCCTTGCCCATCTAATGACAGTTTATTTCATCCATTATTTTTTATTCTCTTGCCAAGTTATGGCACCTAGTTAAATTTCCTTCCCGGGGACCTTTATGAGTTGCATTTTAAAAGTTAATACTTGGAAAAGTTGATAACTGGAGAGGTTGAGTTCATTGTTGTCGCACTTCAAAAGGATCGGTTACATTTGACTCAAATATTCCACTATTCCGACATGAAGTATTGACGCAAACCGTCCAACGCGGCGGCATCCCAGCGAAGGAAAAAGCGTACACGGCTGTAACACGATCTACACAGTGATCAAGTCCAACAGAAGGTAATGGCAGAGCGTGTTCCCATTTAATATGTGTGGCCTGCGTTTATATGACACTGTACCTCCACACGGTGACCATATAAACTAGCGCAGGTGGTGCTAATGGCCTTTAGAGCACATGTGCAGTACCTGTGTAAAGTCACATTGTTCTTTATGGTGCTGGAGGCAAGCAGCATAGTGGGAAAGTGGATTGATTGGCATGTGGTCGTTTTTCATTTCGCTTGCTCTAAATATGAGTTATGACTTCTTGAACTTGTTTTACAGCAGAAGTGGAAGACACTTGTGTTACACACTGGCAAGTCATCGGCTTTATAACATTACATAAGTTGAACCGATGAAAACTTACATAAGCAAAACTCCAATATGTCACATAACACTTAAGTTCTGGCTTGTATTAATATACGCTAAGTACATGACGCTTGTACGAGCCTACATAATTTGAGGCTTGGGAACTGTTCAGCATGTGGGTCGTAAACAGACTGTACACAGAGTGTGTGTGACTGGAAAATGCGAACTTGCACTTCTAGAGTTGTTTCTTACAAAGGCATCCATGCTGAATGTGGGTGATTCTTCAATTGGATGCTTTCTTTTTACCACAGGAGTTCCCAGTTGGAGGCTCTTTTTTACCATTTTAACTTTTAAAAACTCAAATAGTCTAATCTGAATTATGTTGAGACTGTGTTTACATGATTTAAAGCATAGACAAAATAAGCCTATGCAGAATTAACCAGCCTGATCTCCTAGTGAAAAGTCCACATTAGTGCTTGTTGGCGTCTTGTTAAATTTTTCATTGCAACTGTAAGAGGAAATGTAATTAATCTACTCTTAACCTACACCTATTAAATTACACCAATTAAAAAGACATTTGAATATACAGAATATGTTTTAATTTTATGTTTAAAACCTAAGCTGTATATTTTATAGTAATGCATTTCTAACATTCACTCAGTCCACTAAGCTGCCCCACCACACCATGGCTGACCCTAAGCTCTGACCTTGGCTTTCAAACTGAAAAGAATTTCATTGTACTGTACAAGTACCAATGACAACAAAGGCAGATTATTATAATATGACTTTACAGAAGTGTAATTTAATGTCCTGCTTGATAGAAATGATCAATGGCTGTTCCAATCCACCTCAATCTAACACTTAAATATCAATTCATCTTCAAGCGTGGCAGTCAGAAAAGCCTTCAAAGTACCTATCAATACATAAATATGCTAAAGGATAAAAGCAACATTTATGTCATTATACATTCCACCTCCGTCATTGACAAAAGATGGAAAACCGCCTTTGATTGCTGATGTGCTTAACTCAACTAATGGTCCCCAAAACGCCCTATTTAGAAGCACTTAATTTGGCATGAAGCAACAAAAGTGTGTGTGTTTTTTTTTTCCTCCAATCTGACATGAATTAAAGGCAAACAATGGCAGGGAGGAGAAAGGCACCTGATCACGCTGCACTACGCCTGCTCTCCCACGTCTCATCATCTGATGATGAACGAGCTTCATATAATTTTCAAAGAACATTTATCACGACTCAAGCAGTGTGAGAAATCTTTAAATAGAGGTTGATCTGCGGAGAGGAGGAGGGAGGTGTGGAACAAAGGCTGCCTCAGAAGTAATGATTTCCCCTTCTTTTCAAAGCGCTCGTCGGCCTGCCCGTGTCTTTCAGATGTTTGGTGGAGCTTTATTGGGAGCTGCCGTTATTGTGTCATTTCTTGAGGAGGACAGTGACATTCATTGGCTCCCAGTGAGGTTATTTACAGGGGGCTTGGTGACAGTGAAACATGTCTTTGCCATAGCGCCTCGAACATGGGCCAGCATGTTTTTCTTTCTTTCTTTCTCTTTCTTTTTCCTGGAGCTACGTGACGGAGAGAGAGATAACTGGCATCTGAGACCACAGGTGGGGGCAGAAAACTGAGACAAATGACTCTGCAACTCCTGAACTCAATAAAAACTCTCAAAACTTTGCTGTGAGGGCCTAGGACTGGTGCATAAGGCTAGATGCAAAGTAGCACAACTGTATTTTCTATAATTCAGTAAAATGGATTGAATCGTTTACATGAATTTGACACGATTCATAAGGGTAGACTTAAATGTGCGAGCTCCGATGACTCTCAATTCACTTGAACCAGTGCTTTAAAAACCATCCAAACTGGCTCAAGCCCATCTGTGAAGAAACAATTTATTTCACATTATGGAGCACCATGTCGTGGATCATTTTCTGACACCTTAGAGTAAGACTTTAAACGAGCCCAGAGGCTTTTTTTTTTCTTCCTCTGCCTCTTTTCCTCTCCGTGTCCTGCTTGTCAGCTCCGCGTTCCCTCTCTTGTTGGCGCGACTCAGGCTATCGGCCCATTATACACGGCAGTTCTGGAAAAATAGGATTACAGCAGGAGATTGTGGGGCTTTATCCCAATACCAATTTTATCTGGGTGACTGATAAACTGCCTTAACCCTGCAGAGCGCAGGGAAGCTAATGGGAAAATAAAGTGCACTTGAACACGAGGAGCCACTCGGCCCTGGTTCGAGAGGTCATCCGCTCTTCGTAATACGCCAACGCTGCCGGGATTATTTTTCTTCCAGGCTGGAAGGCTAGGCTTTTGAAAAATGACCTAGTGTTAGAGATCGTGTTTTCTCCAGACTAGAGCATGATAACCACTGGATCAAGAGGTGAATCCGTAACTTAACTGCTTGCATTGGCGTTGAACTCCACTAAAGACAATAGGACATGTCTCCTGGAGATATTTCTTCTCGATTCTGGCATATCGTTTTGTCTCGTGCAGCTGGTTGTTTTTCTAGGTTTGGGCTCATATGCATGTGAGCTTACACATATATACAGTAGAGAGCTGGTTCTGCCGGCTGCGCGGTCATGTGAATCTAGGCCAGCGGTTAATGGCGAAGCCACCAGTAGGCCTCAGCCTCTCTCCCTGCCTATCCTAGACATTAAAA